>NW_018165743.1:54663-57559 GCF_001263595.1 Phalaenopsis equestris | reverse complement strand
CCTCCATAATTCAAGTTTTTCCTGAACTTTTTATAAAGATCTGGGCTTAAAGCCGATTCTTGATGTAATCCAACTAAAATAGGAAAATACTTGGTCAATCCTCCTTCTGTTTGAACTCAAGTAACAACTCTAGTCTAAATATCTTTAATGACTTGAATCTAAGTCATATCAACACATTTTTTCTCTAGAACTCTCCAAAGGGCTTCTCTTGGAACCTTATTGTAGGCTTTCTCTTAATTAACAAAAATCATTTGTAGATCCTTCTTATTCTCTCTGTACTTCTCCATCAAACCTCTCAATAAATGTCTCTCAATAAATGTATAGCTTCCCTATAGCTTCCCTAGTAGACTTGCTCGACATAAATCCAAATTGATTATGAGACATCTTTGTATCACGTTTTAACCTATGGTTCAATAAACCTCTCCCAAAATTTTAAAGTATGACACATCTACTTAATTCCTCTATAATTAGCACACTCTTGTGCATCTCCTTCATTCTTAAAGAAAAAGAATGAATGAACAATTTCTAGTCTTGTGTGACCCAATAATTTATTTTTATTATGTCTCTTACCAATCACAAAAAAGCACAACTTCTTTAATTTATGAAAATTTCAACCAAATGCTCGAAACATGTTGGTTCAATCTTGACTTATTCAAGTTGACATGATAAATTTCATACATAAAAGTTTGTCAGTTCAATATCACTATGTACAATCTTGCCGCAAGTTAAACATATTAAACTTATTTGTGATTGGTTCTCCAATGGCATTTTAATTTTTCTAAAACCTCTTGTCATGTTGACATATATCTTAATTCTTATGAAGTCTATTTTGGAAGCTTTAATTCGATTTTAAGTTTTTTCCAATAATCAAATGTTTTTAAAATCACATTCGAAATGCATACTAAGTTGTAATTATAAAGAGAAGGGGGATTTACATGCATACCACTGTATTCTTATTATTTACATATATAACATTTACATTTTTTATAATACTTACATAACACTCTAGTAATCTAAATTTCATTGAAACATATGCATGAGAAGACGGCATTTCTTTTTATATATGTTGATATTAGTGGTATTTTTGTTCTTATTTAAAAATTAGAGTGTTATATTAGTGAATACAAAGTATTAGGTGTTAGATATGTAAATTCATGAGAATTTAGTGGTTTGTAAATTCATCAAAATTAAAATATGTGAAGGAATCTATTCAAAAGAGTGAAGGTTTGTCCTAACAAAGTCAAGCCATACATTGAATTAAGTGCCAAGGGATATTTTCTATTATAGTAGGTCCTCAACTCATTATCCAAGGGAAAAGTTCTAATTATAAATGCTTTAAAGCCGTAAGAGGTTGCTATGGTGAGTGTGCTCTGGCTTGCGATCCTCACCAACCATTGCCCAAATAAAACTAGCTTATCTAAGACTTGCTTTAGTTTAGTTAAGGCACTTTACCTCCAAAGGGCATCCATAGAGAAAATATTCTTTTTATCATTGAACCAAGCCTGCCATAAATTTCTTCTAGAAGATTATTTAGAAGATTGTTTGTAAAGACTATAACCCCAAGTCGATCAGCTAAATAAAGCTAAGTTTAATTCATTATATTTAGCTCTTTGAGATGTCCTTGGATGCGGGATATAACAGCTTAACAAGATAATTTTTATGTCATATCCAAAGATTCACATCAATCAATGGCTGAGAATGAAGTCATCTGTATCATGCATATTAGTTTTTGAATTCAATTATGTTGTTAATACCTTTTATTTTGATTTGGTAATTCATGATAAGTGGTTGTGTCTATTCGATACATTGGATCCTTCTTTTTTAAAACTCTAACCTAGTTAAATATCGAGGGTTAATTTTTGAAATTTTATTTGAGATTATTTAAGTATGTCATTTCATAATTTTTTTTAGCCTATAGTTTCATCCTAATTGCCTAATGAAAACCTTTTGCTGATACGCATATAGAATTTGTTACTTCAAAAGGCAAGGAATTGATCAAAGCCAGCACTTTAATTAAGTGAGTCACAGCTGATGTAAATATTTTAGTTTAACTATTTTTGATTCCTGATTCAGCAATGTGGTTCTTAATTTAGCTTTGCATTACAACCACTATTTGTTCTCAGTTTGGTGTTTTCTGCTGATTCTATAGGCGTGTTGTCTATAGATATGGTTTGTGATTTAATGGGTTGTTATTTTTTTGGATGGTGATTTGATTAGTTGGCGTATATTTCTTATTCAGTATTTCCTGATGAGCTTTAAGAACACACATATTTGATTTTAGTGGGTACACCCTGAGATGAAGAACAACAAGAATCTAAATTATGATTTGATTTGCAGCTATAGTGAACTGAAAGTTACTTTGATGGGTTTATTTATTTGTTGTTCCTATCTCTTGCCACCGTGGTAAAGAATTGGATATCTCTACTTGTCATTTTTATTTTGTAGTTTATATCAGGAGTGGTTGTTTGCAGTTATGAAAAAGCAGTTTGAATTAGCTTTTTGCTGTTTTGCTGAAATTAAGATTAGAAACTTATTGTATCTGTTGAAATCAAAGATTGTTGTGAGCAAGGCTTGCAAACATGGGCTAGATCTAAGAATTTTGAGAAACTACCTATTTACCCTTGAGCATGCACAATTAATTAATCTAATTAACAGAGTGATGTATATCTCAAACTTATGTATTTTCGGTTGAATGCTGATTCTTTGGCTCTCTATGTTATGATGACGACCTTTGTGAAAAAACTTTCTTATGAGGTTTGTATATTCTTTGGTAACTTGTATAATTTATTCTTTTCAGTCTTTTAGAAATTGTTTTATGATTGATGTTGTGTATGTGATTAAAATTTGACCAATTTTTAATAAAATTCAACAACAACAACAACAACAACAACAACAA
>NW_018165743.1:0-54526 GCF_001263595.1 Phalaenopsis equestris | reverse complement strand
ACCGTCTTCCTAGGTCTACCTTTGCCTTTCTTAACATAAGTCGAATCTAAAATATCTATTCTTTTAATCGGATCATTAGATGGTCAGCACTTAATGTGACCAAACCATCTAAGACGACTTTCTCTAAAGGAGCTACACCAACCCTATCACGAATATATTCATTCCGCATTTTGTCTCTAAGTGTAAAGCCACTCATCCACCTAATCATTCTCATCTCGGCAACACTTAACTTATTATTATGCTTCTCTTTTAAAGGCCAACATTCAGCGCCATAGAGCATTGCAGGTCTCACCACCATCTTATAAAATTTTCCTTTAAGTCTAAGCGGTACTTTTCTATCACACAAAAGGCCCGAAGCATTCCTCCACTCAACCAACCAACTTGAATTCCACTATTAACATCTCCATCCATCCACGCTTTGAACAACAGACAACAACAGACTAAATCATTCACACCTTTTAATAATTTGATCAAACCAACTTATTAAACCAAATAACAATGAAAAAATAAATATTATTACCAACTTCCAATAGAAAATTACAACAAACAAACATAAATCTGAAATTGCAACAAACAACAACACAAATTCACCCTAGGATTAGAGTTTTTCCTGGGTTTTTTCTCTCGTTTTATCCACGAGAAGAATATCATCAGCAAAAAGCATACACCAAGGTACATCCTCTTGTAGATGTCCAGTAAGACCATCCATAACTAAAGCAAAAAGATATACGCATGTTGCCTAATGGAATCCAACAGAAATAGGAAAATATTTGGTTAATCCTCCCTCAGATCGAGCACAAGTAGCAACTCTAGCATACATATCTTTAATGACTTGAATATAAGTCATATCAACACATTTCTTCTCGAGAACTCTCCAAAGGATATCTCTTGGAACCTTATCGTAAGCTTTTTCTAAATCAATAAAAATCAAATGTAGATTCTCCTTGTTATCTTTGAACTTCTACATCAAACCTCTCAATAAATGTATAGCTTCCATAGTAGACTTGCCCAACATAAATCCAAATTGATTATGAGAAATCTTTTTAATACGTCTTAACCTATGTTCAATTACCCTCTCCCATAATTTTAAAGTATGACACATCAACTTAATTCCTCTATAATTTGCACACTCTTGTGCATCCCCTTTATTCTTAAAAATGGGGACCAAAATACTCTTCCTCCACTCCTTAGGCATCTTTTTAGTTTTTAAAATAATATTAAAGAGTCTAGTAAGCCAAGAAACTCCCATATCTCCTAAATATTTCCATACTTCAATTGGGATATCATCAGGTCCTACAGACTTACCACCCTTGGTTTTCTTTAAAGCCTCCTCAACTTCTTTTTTTTTAAATAAAATTCACTTTTTTTTAAACATTAATCCAAATTATTGTGGCATTTGATATCGTCTTTTTTTTGTTATTGTAGATTTTAGATATTGCAAAACTTCAAGTTATTGTTTAAAAGGAATTGTACTTATTTTCTAATTTTACATCCAAAAATATAATATATGCTTAAAAGTTGGACTAAGAATTTTGATCTGTTTATGTTCTTATTTTATATGGCTCGTTTTGAAGTTTGTGTTAGTAAACCTTAACCCATCAAAGTTCTACATTAAATTTATATCAGAGCTCAGCTAAAACCTAGGCTAAGTACAGTAGCGATATATACTCAACTTTGCTTTCGTCCTATAGTTTGCTATCCTTGTGGCTTTTGCTTGGCTGTGTGCTTCCATGCTCACATGGTCTGCGTTTGGTCATGCTCGCTAGTACCTCTCCTTTGGCTTGCTTGTTGTTTGCTAAATGTGTCTAGTATTTGGCATATTATGTGAATGGCTTATAGATGCATATTTTAAAGTCACCCAATTGCATATTTTAAACTGAGTCTCCATTCTTTGATAACTTTGTGGAGCCCCTTAATACCCCCATTTGGGTAAACTCTCTTTATCTCTTCGTCTACGACATCAACAAGTTCAAATTATATTTTTGGGTTTAATTTTTGTCGTACTGTTACAAGTTTTACCTATAGATTCTCAATCATCCATGTCACATTTTCTTATGAAGATGGATGTTTCTGGCCCTTAGGCTCGAGAGATATGGATTGACATTTCTTCCTATGGTGATTGACAAAAGGTGAAATTTTAAGGTCTTCCTGTATATTGCAAATCTTGTGTAATTTTTTGGACATGATTATGTTGATAGTTTCAAAACTTATCCATAATTTAGTCATTCTTTAGGATTCTATTTGCTGTTGGCACTTTTGATCTTAACATGGGCATACAAAATTACCTTTTTGTTCATACTCACGGTCAAATGGGATTTTCCAATATTCCAGGTGCTGCTTTCTCAGCCTTACATCCCTTAGGATATTTACAGCTTGAGTTAGTGCCTTCACCCATTATTTTTGGTAACATACCCCCTATTTTTCCAATTTTGGAAGTTGAATCTTTTTGGTTTACCAGGGGTATTCTTGGTTCAGACATTATTGAGGATCATGCTGTTACTCTTACTCTCTATTCTCTTTGTAACGTTACAGTTGTTTTTCCAGTGCTACTATTATTTGTCTTTAATAGCATGGTTATGATGATTCTTGTTCTATCCAAACTTAAAAATATATTAAATGTTGTATTGATTTGGTGGATAAAAGATTTCTGCTGGTATTTTCTCATCAAGCCTCTAACTGAAAGAAAATCATTTTCCATTTTCCTCAGTTATTAGATTCCAACCGAGGCATAATATTTCCCACGACACATTTGGCATTCTAGAGTTGATGTTTGGCAGTTGGCATGATCTATTTCTCTCGGATATGCGGCAATTTATTTTCTTTTTCTCTCTCAATGGTAGTTTACGTACTATTTTATCATATATCTATATCATGTAAGATATAAAATTTTTCTGTTTTAAGAAAATAATTTGGAGCATATACATTATCATGTCAAATTGACATAAGACATAACAATCAGGTCAACTAACAAAGCAACAAAGGCTGAAATATAAACAAAATTTGGTAGGCTATGTTTCTATATGATAACCACCGACTGTCAAGAGGTTCATAATTATATTCATACCATGAATGGTGGTATAATATTCAGAAAATTCCATTTTAAATTGATAAATTTGAAGATTTTTTTTATTAATGTTACCATTTGTTTGATTCCAAAAATGTTGAAATTGCTAAATGAAAAGTATTAGGACATATTCAATCTTATTGTTTCCGTAAACCAAAAATATTTGTCATTCGGTGAGTAAAAGGATCATTTGCATGAACAAATTAAGCATTGCTAACCAGATGATCATAGGGAGTTTGTATATTATGATAGGGTTTATAGTTTTATAACTGGGTGCTATATGCCTTGGGTTTATTTTGTTGCCATTTTATGTTTATTTGAGGGATTAAGGAACAAATTATGGTACATCAAAACTTATATAAATATTCTATGGATTGTAATCATTGCATCGTAACTACTACATAACTACTATTTAAGGCTTAATCTAGACCTTTGATTAGTGAGATGGATTGTAATCATTGCATCGTAACTACTGCATAATGTCTCTAAGAAAATCATTACCTTGCCGAACATACACAAACATTATAATTATGCATAATTAGATATTATCTTATTTAATAAATTATATTTTTACTAATATTTATTTTAAAGATGAATTTGATGAAGATTTATGTCATAGCCCAGTTTGAGAGCTTGAAATTACTAAGGCAGGAATAAAGATACATTAAAACTTATTTAGTTATAATTTTTACCACTAACAAATAGCTATTCAAATAAATCAAAGGAGTAATTAACGGAAAATAAAACTTAAAAGTAAGAAGTCATGAATACAATTATGATTCACTAGATCGGTTACTTCTATAAATATTCTCTATTCTAGTGCTCTTTATCTATCTTAAATCTTAAACTTGAAATATTAGTTAAAAATATGATGTTAACTAATTAATAAATATTCATATTTCTAAAATATAGTAACATAAAAAAAAAATTAACATGCAAGCTAGTCAAACATAATATAATTGATAATTATTATTCAATTATGATTCTGTATGATAGTTCATAATTAAGTTCAGTATATATATATATATATATATAACATAACTGTTAATCCTGTTGAAAAACTGATAATGTTCATGATGATATGTCCAATATATAAAAGAACATGTAAATCAAGATAAGATTATGCAATTGAATTTAACAATTAATAGGTAACTATCCATAAAAGATTTAAAAGAAGCAAAATAGTACTATGGTTTAAAAGTAAGAGTATTTATCTTTTTATTAGGTGACTTGCTCATGTCTTTTTGCTTCTTAGAATTTGACTTAATCAATTTAACATCTAAAATAATATAACAAGCATTCATATTAATAGAAATTTTTTTCACATCGCTAATCATTCTTAATATGGCTTTATTTTTATTTCATTTCATATGTAATTAATTTTTTAAATTCTTTAAACTTTAACGTATTATATTTTAATTAAATTATTAACACCATAACTTTTATATAAAAATATTTAATATTAAATTCTAAATATTAAAGATGTAATTTAATTCTAGGATTTGTTCAAAAATTTAAACAAAAGCTTACTTGTCTTTGTCAAGGAAATTATACCCATTGTCGTCTTACACTTCAACTGCTCCAGTTGCCCTCAAGCCTGCCTAGCTTGCTTTGTACACTCTCTCACTTGTCTTCACACCTATTTGATTTGCCCGCGTTTCCCCTACATATGCAATCAAGTTTCTGTCATAGCTCGCGTGGGTGCAGTTGCAAGTTCTTGCCTCACGTTCGCACGCTGCTCACATCAAATCCTTGTTTGAGCTTGGTCGTGCTTAGCTTTGCCTTCGCTCCATCCCAATCTCCCTTTTTTTCCTCTACTCGCATGCTCCGTTGCTCAGTTCCAGTCTCCTATTTTTTTCCCTTTCATCTCTCTCAGTTAGCATCTCCACTTGATTTAGCTATTCGACTTGTTTGTTGCTTCTACGCAAGGGGTAAATTTTAATCCATTCCATCTCACCTTTGACTTTGCCCCTCTTCCTTAAATAACAATCCGACTAATGTCAGTTGGATCTAGCCACTATTAGTTTGTTAAAATTCCTCTTTTAATTTGATCAGGTGTTACAATTTACAAATGCAATTATATTCTTTTGTGATTGAGGTATTTGGGTCCATATATGATGGTGTGTTCGCGAACTCAAACTTATATATAACAAAAGTCAAAATTTGAGTTTGAAATCGGCGGTTAGCATAAAGTTATTGAATATATTTTTGAAATGTACTTGAATCTATATCTATATATAAGTCTGTACTTAAGATTGAAAATGTATTTTTGTATGAGATTAATTTTGAATCTTAACTTTAAATGGGTGTTGGAATTGAATCTAAAATTATATCTTAACCTAGTTTAATCTAAATTTAATATAGATTGTGAATATGAACTTTATGTGAAATTGAAGCTCCTCTTGAATGTGAGCCTAAACTTGAAATTAAAATTGAATTTTTTTGTGAATGCAGATCTAAGTAAATTACACCTATTTTTGGTTGAATAGTCAATTTAGCAAACTAATTAAGTGATTTCTTAACATTAAAGCAAATAAGTCATGTCTACTATAATTGATGAATCAATTGAACAAGTTCATTAAACTCCTAAATTCTAATGATGTAATTTCTAAGAATCAAATTGAATTTCATTATGCTTTTGGTGTGACTTGAAAATTCATAAAGTGAATCTTATGGAAGAAAGTTAGGTTGCTATAATTCAATAAATTTGTTAATAAAGAATGCTTTAAAAGAAACCTGTAGATCAAAACTCTTATCCAGATTGTCAGAATAGAACCAGGATATTTCTTATTGATACTAAAGGGGGTATATAAACCCATTACAAGATATACCAACTAGGAAAGAAATAAAAACTGGATAAAGTAGAATAAGAAAGCAATAATAGAGGCAATCTTCTAATAACAAAAATAAATAAATATGTAATCTCATAATATATTCTATTACTCCCCCTCAAGTTAAAACATAGATGTTAGTCATGTTCAACTTGGATTTAAACTTATAGAACAATGACCAAGGAAGATCTTTGTAAGGATGTCTGCGAGTTGGCCATCGAATGACACAAAAGAAACACAAATCTTCCTGTAATCGAGTTTTTCCTTAATGAAGTGTCGGTTAATCGCAATATGTTTGGTGAGATTATGCTGCACTGGATTGCGAGCAATGCCAAGGATGGTCTTGTTATCACATAATAATTATAAAGAGATGGAGACCGACATATGTAGTTCGCGGTGCATGATGTGTAACAAGAGAGTTTCACATATTATCAATGACACGAACCAAAATTTTGCTTCAGCGTTGCTCCGAGCAATCACCGACAATTTTTTTGTTTTTCCACGTGAAAAAATTTTTCTACACAAATGATCAGTACCCCGAGGTAGATCGTCGTTCATGGACGGACTCAGCCTAATCAGTGTCTGTGTATACTGCAATAAAACGAGAAGTGGCGCGAGAAAAACAAACCTGAGCTGTGCCTTTTAAATAGTAGATAATCCAGTGGACAGCTTAGAGATGATGCTCATAGGGGTCATGCATAAATTGATTTATTATATCAATCACGTGACATATGTCGGGGTGTGTATGAGCGAGATAGATGAGTTTCCCCACAAGACACTGATTTTGTCTTGTTTACAACATCAAGTATTTTTTTTATTGGGATCCATCATGACTGCCACCGGTTTGCACAAAAGCATGATGTTCTCTATCAATAGGTCAATCACATATTTGCACTGAGACACGCAAATGCCTTGAGATGATTGAACAACTTTCATGCCTAAGAAGTGTTAGAGAGATTCCAAATCCTTTATTTCAAAGGAAGTAGTTAGAATGTCTTTCAGAGAATCCAATGCTGGTAGATAGTCCACAATGAGTACAATATCGTCGACATCAACAATAAAGATGTCAATTTGGACACTCGAGGAGTGTCTGAAAAAGGGAAAAATATTACATCGGGACTCCAGACGTAAAGCTACGTCTGGAGTCCAATGAAATTAAGTCACGTGTTTAACCCGGTCCCACCGCCTACAAAATAAAAAAAAAAAACACTCATTTCGCGCGTGACCCAACTTGACTCTTCGGCCCCACCGCCGACAAAATTAAAAAAAATGCTTTTTGTCGCGCAACCGGCCTGCATCCAACACCTAAAAAGCCAAAAAATATCTTTTTGTCGAAAGCGAATCACACATAAAAGTGATTTTTAGCATTTTCTTTTCCCGCCAGTCCGCAAATGCACATTTTTTCATGTTAGGTTTTCTTCTCGCCTTTGGTTACTCAGGTAGCTAGGGTTCCTAGCAGGCGCGATGGATTTCTCTCGCGACGAAGAATCATTGGTGATTGACTCTGAAAATAATGCCAACGAGTTTCAATGAGGTGAGTTTAGTTTAGTTTAATTTTGGTGCAAGTTTTTTTATTAATTTCGTGTTATGCTGGTGTTAGTTGGTTTTTGTTAGGTGTTTTAGTTTTTAGTTATTTTAGTGTTATTTTGGTGTTATAGTGGTGTTTAGAATTGTTATTTTTGTTTAGGGTTTAGGATTGCTCGGGTGTTATGCCTGTTTATTATGGTGCTATTCTGTTATTCTACTATTTTGTTAGTGTTATTCGGGTGTTATTATGGTGTTTTGTTCTTTTGGCAATGTTATTCTAGTTTGTTATGTGTTATTGTTTAGTTTTTTGTATTGTAGTATTATTGTGGTGTTGATATTAGTGTGGTGTAATTGCGGTGTTATTGTGATGTTATTGTGGTGTTATTATGATGTTATTGTGGTGTTGTATTATTGTGGTGTTATTGTGGTGGTAGTGTGTTATTATTATCGTGTTATTGTGTTGTGGTTATTGTTGTGTTACTGCGGTGTTATTGTGTTTAGTATGATGTTAGTGTGGTGTTATTGTGAAGTTAGTGTGTTATTCTTTGGTGTTATTTTGATGTTTCTCTATATCTGACCATTGTTAAATTGTTTTGTAAATTTGCAGTTTGAAAATTAGTGCAATGATCCAATCGCAGAGAAATTTCTTTGTACCGCTGTCCACAATTGTACCGCTGTCCACAATTATCAAGAAGCATAAGAAAGCTACTGTGTCTATGTACACCATATAGGATTCACTGTTAGAAATGACCATAACAGCTATTGACCGAACTTTAAGATGATTAAGACCAAAGATTTCATTTGTGGAAAAGCTGACCACAAGGAGTCAAACTTCATCAATACAACGAAGTTCAAAAAAACAGACACGAGAACTGGTTGTCAAGCCATGGTTCGATATGCTGTCGATGTTGAATGCAATTGGACACTGAAGAAATTCATTAAAAGTCATAACCACTATTTGGCCGAAAGTAGTGATAAACATTTGCGTTCCAACAGAAAGATAAGCGAGTTAAATCCAGATTTACTGAGATCAATGACAGGATCAGAGATTAGAACAACGAATGTATATAAATTTATGGTTACAAAAGTTGTGGGTGTGGAGAACCTAGAATGCACGTAGAGAAATGCATTCAATTTTATTCAAAGAGAAAGAAGTGAAAGAATAGGACAATGAGATGTTAATTCTCTAATACAATTATCCATAAAAAGACAAGCTGAGGATATCATGTTTGCCTAAGAGTTCCAAACCGATAAGTGTGTTAGACTCACAAGCTTTTGTTGGAGTAACGGGTTGTCCAGACTTGATTATGATTGTTTTGGGATGTAATAATTTTTTATACAAACTATAAATTAAATAAGTATAATTTATGTTGCGCTTCTTTTGTGGGGGTTAACCATCATTGACAAAATGTCCTCTTTGAAGTTGGTTTTTTGTCTGAGTAGACAATTTATTATTTCATTTGTTTTTTCAATGCATTTATTCGAATAATAGACGACAATCATCCAACCACAATTTTCACTGGTTAAGATCAAACAATGACAAGAGTCATTGAAGATTGTCTCCCACAGACACGACGCAGGTTATGTCAATGATATATACAAGAAATTTCCTTCAAAAGTGCATTGTGGTATGTGTATCAAGAGTGCGAGTGATCTGTTTTATAAATGCATGAGCAAGTGCGATTCCGAGTTTGAAGAAAGTTGGTCTACAATGATTGAGAAGGAGAACCTACACAGCAACGTGTGGTTAGATGACATGTACAATATCATACATAAATAGTCGACAATCTTCAATAAAGAAATATTTTGAATGAGAATATTATCAACACAAAGAAGTGAGTCCGCAAATAATAACTGTCACAGTGTTTCCAAACCTACTAGCTTTCTTGCTGATTGTTTTGTTATTCTTAAAAATATAATGAAATCACGACGCCAAAATGAGAAGGATAAAGATTTCAAACGTGATCAATCTGTCTTTATGCTTATGGTTAAAGCCAAACCAGTCTTGAGGCAAGCTGCTTCATTTTTTTCGAGGAAGCTTTGCTCAATGTTCTAGCTAGAGCTATTGGATGGGCTATGTGGACTTACCTTTGAATTCTCCACAGAGAGTGACTCAGAATATTATGTAAAGAATTTGGATAATCAAGGGATAAACAAGTCCTGGATTATGAAACTTGACAGTTAATTCTAAGGTCACTTGAAATTACAAAAAGTTTGAAATGATGTGATTATTGTGTTCTCACTTTCTATATGTTCTTATTGTGGCTAAAATAAAGTTGATTCCCGACAAATATTTCTTATTGCGATGGTCTGTTCGCTCTAAAAGTGACATTTATAACATGTTTGGCTACGAATATCTGAAGAAGTCCCAAATGACCAACGGTTCTTCAAGTGGCCTACTATTTCGCTCACACCTCACAAGTTTGCGTACCATATCATTAAAAAAGCACAAAGAAATGAAATAACCGAGCTGATGCTTTGGGAAACATTCAAAAATCTCTCTAGAAATGTTGATGACGCATTAGCTGGAAAACCATTTCAAGCAAAGAAAAAACAAAGAGAAAAACACCAAATACCCAATGCAATTTGAATGACCCGGCAAAGATGAGGCCGAGTAAATTTTTTACATCTACGTTAAAAGGGTATTATGAGAAAAATAAGAAAGCAAAAACTATATATTTCTACAATCTAAAATGCTTTAATCTATGCATTATTCTTTCTCTAACCTTAACCATTGCTTATAGAAAAAGATCAAAAAGCATCAACATGCCGAGAACCTGGTATTCCTTACGAGGTAAATTTGTTTGAAATGTCAGATTGTCTCAGCCATGTATATAACTAAAATTCAATAGCATTACGCAGTTTTTAATTTAAATTTTTTTTATAAACTTGTATTTTTAATTTCTCCAATGTGACAGGAATATGATGCATCTCAACCAACAAAAACATATACCAGACTATTGATGAATTCAATAAGCGAGCTCTAAATGTAATATTAACGAGTTAATGTGGTTCATTGACAATTTTAACATGTTCATATGATTGATTAATATATTCATTTGATTCAATAATTGGATGATTCTCTTAAAGCACCAATTTTATTCAATAATTGCATGATTTATTTGATTTAATAATTGGTTGATTAGTATATTTATTTGATTCTTTTTAAGTGCAGACACAACTACTACTAGCTCAAAGTGTATAAACAATTTACTTGAACTTTTTATGAAGAATCACTGTAAATTTGACACAATAACACCTGAATAACACTTCAATGAAACCACAATAACACAATAACACCACAATAACACAATAATACTACTTCAATATTATAATAATATTACCTCAATAATACAACAATTATACCTCAATACCAACACATTAACACCTGAATAACAACACAATAACACTTCAAAACACTTCTATAATAGTTCAATTTCACATCCTCAATACAACCATAATAACACCTGAATAACAATTTAATAACACCACAATAACACCATAATAACACAACAATAACATAACAAATACCAGAATAATAGCTCAGTTATAACTCGATATTACCACAAAATTCTAAAATCAAAATCTCAATAACTTCTCTATTGTGAAGTGTTATTTTGGTGTTACTGATTTGTTATGTTGGTGTTATTGGTGTTATTTGTGGTTTTATTCGAGTATTCCTGGGTTTATACGTGATTTAATCGGGATTATTTTATTTTTCGTCGTGTTATTTGGGTAAAAAGCGGTATTATGAGAATATTTAGCGGTGTTATTCCGCAAGTTATGGACTGATCAGGGTGTTATGGGAATATTCTCGGTGTTATACCGCGGTGTTAGGGAAATATTCCCGCGTGTTATACCGCGGTGTTATGGGAATATTCCCCCGTGTCATTCCGCGGTGTTATGGACTCACCGCGGTGTTATGAGAACATTCTCGGTGTTATACTGCGGTGTTATAGAAATATTCTCTCGTGTTATTTGTATTTTCATATTGTTATTTATGTTATAATCAGCATTATAAAATATAGTTTCTAAAAAATCAAATTTTTTATTAAATTAACAAACAAAAAATGTATATGCTAAAAACCTGTACAACTTGCGTTGTATTTACTCAACAAACATAAAATATGTCACATGCTGAAAGATTGATAAATTGACTTAGATAAATAGCATTATGAGAGAAATGTCTAAAAGAATAGTATTAGTGTTTATAGCAATATCTACAATTATTGAATTAGTTATTTTAATGATACAAGGGACAAAAAAATTGTTTATTATTGAGGCCTAGACTAGATACAAATGGCATAGACAAATTCAACTCTAAATCTTTCCATATCTGCCTACTAGTTTAGATTCTCACTCCAATCGATCTCTTGAGTCTGTACTAATATTTCCATATACTTGCAAACGAACATGCCACAATCAAACCTATTATTTTGTGTAGGTACACCCTTAGCAAATGTTAGTGGTCATTTATTTGGTTTGCCTCTGAATGCATGAACATCTTTTACAAATAGTTTGACGTGCAAAGTTTATTGATGTGTTATTCTTGATTTATTGCTAAGATTGTTGTGTTATTGCAAGTGTTGTATTATTATTGTGTTTTGGGTGCATTGTTGCAGTGTTATTGGTGTGATATTATGTTATTTTTGTGGTATTTTGTTATTGTTCTGTTATTGATATGTTATTGGTGTCTTATTGATGTGTTATCAATGACTTAATGTTTTGTTGTGGTATTGATATGATATTGCTGTTGTTGGTGTTATTTTTGTGGTATTGTGTTATTGTTGTGGTTTTGTTGTAATATTATTATGTCATTGCTTGATTCTGATATTGGTGTGTTATTGTTGTATTATTGGTGTGTTATTTGTGTGTTATTACTGTGATATTGATGAAGACATTGCTTGGTTGTGGTATTGTTGTTGATGAAGTGATATTGGTGTGATATTTGTGTTATTGATGTGACATTGCTTGGTTGTGGTATCACTGTTGTTGGTGTGCTATTGGTGTGATATTGGAGGGTTATTGGTGTGATATTGGAGTGTTATTGATGTGACATTGCTTGGTTGTGATATTGTTGTTGTTGGTGTGTTATTAGTGTGATATTAGCGTGGTATTGGTGTATTATTGGTGTTATTAGTGTGTTATTGTTTGGTTGTGGTATTGTTGTTGTTGGTGTGTTATTGGTGTTATATTAGAGTTTTATTGATGTGACATTGTTTGGTTGTGATATTGCTTGGTTGTAGTATTAGATTGTTATTGGTGTGATATTGGAGTGTTATTGGTGCGGTATTAGAGTGTTATTAGTGTGGTATTGATGTGTTATTGATGTGGCTTTACTTGGTTGTGGTATTGCTGTTGTTGGTTTGTTATTGGTGTGTTATTGGTGTGACATTGCTTGGTTGTAGTATTGCTGTTGTTGGTGTGTTATTAGTATATTATTGGCGTGGTATTGGTGTGTTATTGCTTAGTTTTGTGGTATTGCTGCTGTTGGTGTGTTATTGGTGTTGTATTGGAGTGTTATTGATGTGACATTGCTAGGTTGTGGCATTTCTTGATTGTGGTACTGGAGTGTTATTGGTGTGTTATTGAAGTGTTAATTGTGTGTTATTTATGTGACATTGCTTGGATGTGTTATTGCTGTTGTTTGTGTGTTATTGGTGTGTTGTTGTCGTATTGATATGACATTGCTTGGTTGTGATATTGCTGTTGTTAGTGTGTTATTGCTGTGGTATTGATGTGACATTGTTTGATTGTGACATTATTATTTTTGGATGTGTTATTTGTGTGGTATTGGTGTGTTATTAACGGTATTAACTCCAATTGTGCAAAGATAATAATAATTGTGTTAATTATACTTACAACATCGTGACCAACGTCCCAATGCACTTTGTTGGGCAAAGTCGTATAATCTCTATTTTCTCACTTTCAACTTTCCTACCAACAAAATCCAATGTTGATTATCAATGATAGAAAATAATATGATTTCAATATTTTTAACAGTTTTTTTTTTGATATGTTGCAAAAAGGCTATCCTATTAAATCTTATATGCATATACATAAAATGATAATTTGGATTGAGTGTACAAGGAGGATATGAGTTAAATTTATATAAATACATTAAACTTGTGTAATTACTCAATATTGCGACGTTACATATATGCTTGACCTGTATAACTCAGGTGACCGGGTCGTTCTTTCATGCAATATGGTAGCAAAAACATCTATATGCTCGTTTGCAAACCACCTGTTCAGTAAATCATCCTCCAGGCTCGCTCGGTCTATTACAATCCCAGAACTCTTGTTAACGCTAATATCATATCCACCTCGTTAACAAAAAAAGCTTGTGATATATGAATATAATACTACTGCATAACATTAAAACTGTTGTGAACATTTACTTACTTTCCATTGTATCTGGCAATGCAGTCATCGATTACATCCTGTATCTCAATTGGTACCAATGATCTACCAAGAAAATCAATAACAGGCGCCGCAGGAC
The DNA here is from genome assembly GCF_001263595.1 of Phalaenopsis equestris. Classification (NCBI taxonomy): domain Eukaryota; kingdom Viridiplantae; phylum Streptophyta; class Magnoliopsida; order Asparagales; family Orchidaceae; genus Phalaenopsis; species Phalaenopsis equestris. Next base: position 40,602 of record NW_018165743.1, on the reverse strand, counting down.
GAGACTGCAAAAGAAAACAATACTTATAAACTACAATATGAAAATCTAAGATATGGTTCACACTAGAAAGAACAAATTTTTAGTACCACTATAACATAGTTGTCTGCATGGGAGCTGCGGCTCTGGCTCTTGATGTATTCTATAGGGCTTCCAAAATTTGATATTGTTATTGCAATAGTTTCACGAATATATTCTCTTTTGCTCAACTTTATCAGGAGTTTTTTCTAATGATTCTTCTAAGTCAATATATTGTACATCTGACTCCATTATTTGTTGATCTTAAATCAATGCAATGTTTACATTTATTTCAGATTGTTGGCCCTCTTGGGCTTCAGTATCTGCAACAGACGTCGCAACACGAGTCTATAAAAGAACAATAGTTATTAAATATAATATCAAGTTAAATGATAGGATACACAATAGAATGAACTATTTATCATATGGGCCAGAGAGTCAAGAACATCCTTTACGGCTCGTTCGACTTCGTCAGGATCTTCTTGTGTTGTCTCATCCTCAGTTATAACGCCGTCTTGTGCATCTTTTATTGTTTCTTGGCCATCTTGAGCTTCAGTATCTACAACAGACGTCGCAAGACGAGTCTACAAACGAATAATAATTATTAAATATAATATCAAGTTAAATGATAGGGTATACACTAGAATGAACTATTTACCGTATGGGCCAGAGACTCGAGAACATCCTTTATTTCTTGTTCGATTTCGTCGGGATCTTCTTATATTGTCTCATCCCCAATTAGAACATTATCTTGTGCATCTTTTATTGTTTCTTGGCCCTCTTGGGCTTCAGTATCTACAACAAACGTCGCAATATAAGTCTACAAAAGAGCAATAATTATTAAATATAGTATCAAGTTAAATGATAGGGTACATAATAAAATGAGCTATTTACCATATGGGTCAGAGACTCAATAACATTCTTTACTGCTCTACTTCATCGAGATCTTCTTGTATTGTCTCATCCCCAATTACAACATTTTCTTGTGCATATTTTATTATTTCTGGGTTATTTTGGGCTTCAAGCTCTTCTGAATCTTTTATATATACAAATAAATTCTTATTATCTCTCTTCAATATCCATATCATCTTGTACAGGATGTTGCTTAACAAAATCAGTTATTCTCTTTCTTCTCTTTAGCAGGTATTGTAATTCAGGGGAATCCAATTTCCTCTTCATTCTATTGTTGCTGGACTCATCCCTTTGGAGAGAGGATTGGACTGTTCCTGTTGTCTTTCTCTCAACTTCTTTATCAGCTTTAATCTCTTCTAATCTCTGAACTATAACTATTAGGTTAGACAATGTGTCTTCTACATTAGACAACTGTTTATTCATGGTACTCATTGATTCTTGTATATTTATACTGATTTTTTCCCTAGCTTTAAGTAGCTCGATTATTACTTCAAATTCATTATTTCCCTTTGTATATGTTGCTTCTGGTGTGATATCGCTTGAAACAATTGGACCCACGCCATAGGATTTGGGTGAAGGTGGTCTAGCCGGAGTTTCATGGCGTAGGAGTGGCCTAGCAGAATTGGGTGGTCTGAATTGAAGAGCAATTGAAGCTCATATTCTTTCAACTTTAAAAAAGTGTCATTAACCTACAATGAAAATCAAAATGTCCAAAATAAATTTAGTAAAAAAATCTATAAATTTAAAAAATCTTTTAATGCAATAAATGACTTATATATACATGATCAAACCTCTTAAAGATTTCATGAATCTGTGGTTCTGTCTACCCATAAATTGTTAGTCACCTCAGCATGCGAGGTCTAGCATCAGATGCAACAAGAGTAAACATAGACGTATGCTCATAAAACCAAAGCTAAGGATGAGACATCATAAACAGACTTGTCAGAAGGAAAAAAATTAAAAATAAAGTCTCAAGAAAAAAAATTTAACGTTTACAATATGTACTTACCATTAAAAGAAAAATAAAACCATTGATGTATCAAAGTGACTGATTCCGTTTTATTTTGATAACGAAAATGTTCAATTGATCAATCAGAAAATTACAAATAACAGAAGACCAACTAAAAGAGGACTGTAAATTCTCCCCAAATGAATGAAACCCTGCGGGCACAATAAAATTACTTGAGAAAAAAAATAAATTTATTAGTAAGAGCTTCAAAAATAGTTACTCAAAAGAAATGGAAGACTTCTCCTGAAAATTTAGTCAACTCTTCTTTTATTTTTCTAGCATCTAAACCAGACGATGAAGTTTTTCCAACTATGTGCTTCTCCTCTATTGGGCATACCTAATAACAAAGCAACATGGTCAGGATAGAGTTTTACCTCCTTCCTATCTATTATGAACACTCTTCGTTCATGATTCTAAAATTTCAAGATATATAGGGTCAATACATTATCTTGGGGATACAAAAGCATATAAAAAAATTGGATCACATTCATTTATTTCAACAACTTCATGGCCACCTCGGAGACATTATGTATAATAATATCAAGTGAACCCTTTACTGCGGAAGGACGACATCTACAATTGAAAGTTCTTGCATTTATAAACCTACAATAGAAGTAAAAAGGGGGCATTATTTTATAGACAACATTCTTCACATCATTAAATGTTATTCAAGTTTTATTCAAAGGTTCTTATGGTGTTATTATGGTATTACTACATTGATAACATGAATAACACATGTACAACCGGTAAAATACCTAAATAACACCACAATAATACCAAAATAAGGTCCAAATAATACCACTATGCAATTTTATTAAGGTTAGATGTTATTGCAGTATTATCGATGTGTTTTTGAGATGATAACACAGATAACACAAGAATAACACTAGAATAACACAACAATAACACCAACATAATACAATAATAACACCAATACAGAGCTGTTTTATGGTATTATTAAAGTCTTATTGTGGTGTTATTGCAGTGTTATTACGATGCTATTAAGGTAATAACGTAATATTACTTCAATAACACCACCATGCAGCTATATCGGGTTTTTATTGAGGTGCTATTAATGTAATAACACCACAATAACACCACTACTCAGCTGTATTGAGGTGTTATTGTAGTGTTATTATTGTGTTATTGATGTATTATTTATGCTATTGCGGTGTTATTAAGGTCATAACACAAGTAACACCGCAATAATACATTAATAACACCATCATAACACAACAATAACACTATAATAATACCTCAATAACACTAAGTTAGAGCTGCAATAAACACAACCACACAACTGTATTGAGGTGTTATTCCTGTGTTATTGAGTATTTTTGATGTATTATTTATTCTATTGTGGTGTTGTTAAAGTAATAACACAAGTAACACTACAATAACACATAACACATTAATAACATCACAATAACACAATAATATCACCACATTAAAACCAAGTTAGAGCCACAATCACACCACTATGCTGTTGTTGGTGGTGTCATTGAGATGTTACTAAGGTATTATTGCGGTGTTATTGATGTATTATTATTATTTGCACACAAATAACACATCAAAAGCAACAAAATAACAATGAAATCACGTTTCGGTGTTATTTCGTGATATGTAAGTGTTATTGCATTCCAAAGTAAAATGAAAAAAGTTACCATGTAATCTATAATAAACAATGTAGTATAATACCTCGAGGACTTTAGATGACCGCTAGCTTCTTCAATTCTCTTGCGACCTTTTATGGTTGTGTGTTAGCAAGAAGAAAATAAAACCAAAACTTTGAATATCAAGTGTCCGAACGACGCAATGCTCAACTTAAAAAATGTTGGCGAGTGCTTGGGTTTGACGTAACGTTGCGAGGAAGATAAACAGACCTTGCGAAGATCGTGAAATGAGCGTTTTTTTTTATTTTTATAAGCGGTGGGATCGGGTTAAACATGTGGCCTATTTGTGTCTGGAGTCGGGACATAGCTTTGCGAACGTAGCTTTGCATCCAGAGTCCGAACGTAATATTTTTTCTGGCAGATGACAGTAAAAGAAATAGGAGGTAAGCTTAGTTTCAGTGCTTGGAGAGATGGCGAGTGGTTAAGGGGGATAGGTTTTGGGATCAAGGTTTTTTTTTGTTTTTTTTTAAAATTAGGGGATCAGGTATTTAGCTTTATTAAATGTTTGTTAGCCTCAAAGTAATTACATTGGGTTTCCTTGCATAGGGATTTAAGAGAAAAGTCTATAAAACAATTTGAAATTCAAACTGGTAGAAATAGAACCTAACTCAACAAAATAGTTATGCTAGAAACCAGCCAATGAACATGAATATTGGGACTCCTAAAGCATGAAAAACATATTCTTGAATTCCTCTTCAATGTTGCTGGCCAATTGAGGTGGATAAGATGGGTTGCTATTTTGATGCAAAGCTCTACAATCATACCTCCTTTTAGCAAATTAAATTTGAATATCATTGGATAGTGTTGTCCACTTAGGTTATTTTTGGAGGTTTAACTTGATCAACTCCATCATCTGATCTAGATGGCCTTGAGGATCTTCTGGAGGTCTTGATATTTTTTTTCTTGACGCTTCTAAACTAATTTTAAAATTCTATGGCAAATTTATGATGTAATATTGTCTTTGCTGGGTCCCAAGTCCTGGTTGTGAAAAGTGGAGGATTGCGTTAAGGTAGTCAACAACTAGCATAAAATTTGTCGAAAAATTATGACATGTATCATTTAGATCCTTCTGCAAATGCTAAGGTTTCCCCTAGAAGTGACTTGTTGTATGGTCTGAATACAATGAAAAATGTGCAAGGGTCGATGCACCGCGCATGGGTGTAGTGTGAAATAAACAAGAGTTTCCACATTACAGATGTGAGTATAAAAATTAGCCTATAATATCAATATTAAGATAGAATCTTGGAATATAGGTACTCTCACAGGTCAATTAATAGAATTAGTTAATATTATGGTTCATAGGAAGATAAATATCTTATGTATTCAATAAAATAAATGTGTTAGAGAAAATGCTGAGAAGATTGATAACTTAGGTTTTAAACTTTGGTATTTAGGTAGGAGTCACACTAAAAATGGTGTAGGTGTAATTATAGATAAGAGTTTGAAAATAAAGTTGTAAAAATTAATAGATTTGGAGATAGAATTATAACCCTTAAGATTATTGTTGATTCTAAATTTTTTAATGTTATAAGTGGTTATGCTGTTCAAGCAGGATTAGATATTGATTCTAAAAAAAATTTTGGAATGTCTTATAAGAATTAATATAAATAATACCACTTGAACTAAGAGTTTTTATTGGAGGAGATTTAATTGGACATGTTGGTAAAGTGGTAGAAGATTTTAAAAATTTTCATGGTGACTCGGTTTTAGAGTAATTAATGAAGAATGTAGAGCCATATTAAATTTTGCTTTAACATATGATTTTATTTTTGTTTATATTTTATTTAAGAAAAAAAATGAACATATTATTATTTATAAGAATGGATTTAATAAAACATAAATTAATTATTTTCTTATGAGAAGAAGAAATCGTCGAGAATATAAAGATTGTAAGGTCGTTCAAAGTCATAATTTAAGTACTTAACATCAATTAGATGAATAGTTGTATAATAAAGAATAATGAGAATCAATTTTATAGAATTAAATGGAGGCATCTAAAAGATAATAACAAAATTAATCTTATGAGTAAACTTCAAGATTTCAAGATTGAGATGTTCATAAAGTAGCAAATACTATTAAAAAAGTGGCAAAAGATGTACTTGGAGAATCAAAAGGAAAAATTTGTAGAAATAAAAATAGTTGGTAGTGGAATAATGTTGTGCAACAAAAGATTAAATATAATAAGTTGTGTTATAAAAATTGATTTAAATATGAAAGCTTAGAAAATTGAGAAAAAATAAGGTGACTTGTAGGGAGTCTAAAAGAACAATTTGTGACACTAAAAATTATGTTTCTTATGATTTTTATAATATATTAGATACTAAAGGAGGTCAAAAATATATGTATAAACTAGCCAAATAAAGAGAAAAAAAGTGAAGATTTAACTCAAGCAAAGTATATTAAAAATGAAAGTAAAAAAAAATGTTTTTCTTAGAAGAAGATATTCAACATAGATGAGTGAACTATTTTGATAAACTTTTCAATGAAGTTTCTTAAAACACGATCAATCTTAGTGATCTTAATCTCGTTAATAATAATAAAATGTTTTATTTTTATCTTTGTAATAGTAAAAAAGAAGTGGAGGAGGCTTTAAAGAAAACCAAGGGTTGAAAATCAATTGGATCTGATGATATTTCAATTGAAGTGTGTAAATATTTAGGATATTTGAGAGTTTCTTGGCTTATTAAACTCTTTTATCTTATTTCTAAAACTAAAAAGATGTCTGAGGAGTGGAAAAAAATATTTTGATCCGCATTTTTAAGAATAAAGGAGATGCACAAGAGTGAGCAAATTATGATGGAATTAAATTGATGTGTCATGCTTTAAAATTTGGGAGAGGGTAATTGAACATAGGTTAAGACGTATTACAAAAATTTCTCATAATCAATTGAGATTTATGCTGGGCAGGTCTACTTTGGAAGCTATACCTTTATTGAGAGGTTTGATAGAGAGGTACAGAGAGAATAAAGAGTATTTATACATAAGCAGGATCTATATATAATTTTTATTGATTTAAAAAAAGCTTAAGATAAGGTTCCAAGAGAAGACCTTTGGAGAGTTTTAAAGAAAAAATGTGTTGATATGACTTATATTCAATTCATTAAAAATATGTTTACTAGAGTTGTTACTTGTGTTCGAATAGGAGGATTCATCAAGTATTTTCCTATTTCAGTTGGATTACATCAGGGTTCGGCTTTAAGCCCATATCTTTTTGCTTTAGTTATGGATATTCTTACTGGACATTTACAGGAGGATGTACCTTGGTGTATGCTTTTCGCTGATGATATCCTTCTTGTAACTAAAGCTAGAGAAAGAGTTAAAAAAAAACTTGAATTATGGATGTCTACATTGGTGTCTAAAGGCCTTCGTTTGAGTAGATCTAAAACTGAATAAATGGAATGTAATTTTGCTAGTAGTAGCTCTAGTGGCAGAGTTTTTAGCTATGAGCGATCAAATCATTAAAAGGTGTGAATGCTTTAGATATCTCGGGTCTATTGTTCAAAGTGATGGTGATATAGATGGGGATGTTATTAGTAGAATTTAAGTTGGTTGAAGTGGATGAATGCATTGGGCCTATTGTGTGATAGAAAAGTATCGCTTAGTCTGAAAGGAAAATTTTATAAGATGGGGTGGTGAGCTGCAATGCTCTATGACGCAGAATATTGACCAAAGAGAGAGAAGCATAAAACAAAGTTATGTGTTGCTGAGATGAGAATGCTTAGGTGGATGAGTGGCTTGACACTTAGAGACAATGCGAAATAAATATATCTGTGATAGGGTTGGTGTAGCTTCAGTTACTGACAAGATTAGAGAGTCGTCTTAGATGGTTTGGTCAGATTAAACATTGACCATCTGATGATCCGGTTAGGAGAGTAGATGTTTTAGATTCTACTTATGTTAAGAAAGACAGAGGTGGACCTAAAAAGACTTGGTCATATTGTATAAAAAAATGATCTTACTTTATTAAAATTAAATGAAAATATGACACTCAATAGGACGCAATGGAGAAAAATGATTCATGTAGCCGACTTCACTTAGTGGGATAAAGACTTGTTGTTGTTATTGTTGTTGTATAAAATTAATGATGCCAGGATCAGGTGGAGATTTGAAACTTTATTAAAATTGACATTTGATCAAACTTTAACAATATAAACAATTTTGACTTACAAAAGGATGGGCAAATGCATCCTAATAGGTATTCCAAAATTTCATTTTCCAGTATATCATCCCAATTCTAATCCCAGCTGCCCTCTTTGGAACTGTCGCTTAAACAATTGATAATTGATGTTGGTTGAATTGCTCTTCATAATTATGGACTTTCATTTCTGTTCTTTGGAACCTCTACCTATTAGATTGGCATTGAGAGTATGGCCTTATGAATTGTCTGACAGATGAAGGGCTTTAATCAAACGGTTGGAAAGATATCCTTGGCAGCCAATTACATTTGAACATAGCAAAATTGATGATGGTCCAGGGCAGTTTAAACACCTATGAGCAGTACATTTTTTCTAATTACTCTTAATATTATCAAGGAAATCAGGGATATGATGGTATCATATAAATTTCTTGATGAAGTATTTCACATATCTTTAGCTTAATAATGGTTAAAAATAAGCTTGCAACCGATTCAATTATACACTTACAATGTCCTCTATAAATTTAGATGAAGGATCCTTTATGGCTTCTCTTCCAATTACCACTCCTTCCTTGCCCTTGATGACGATCTTCCATTAAATTTTCCAATTCTACTTGGGAGATGGGAAGAGGATGCTGCTCAATCTCTACTCACCTTTGTTTCATGACCAATGCCAACGCCAACTTCTTTTCCCAACTTTTGTTTTTCTCTTTCTTTAGAAACTTCTTGCCATAGGCCCCATTTTAGCTAGTGCTGCTTCCCAGTTCAACCTGTGGTGCGGTTACTAATTTGATTTAAGGAAGTAGGTGCCTAAATGATATGCATAAACTATGGGTACATGGTTGTATTTTTTTTTTTTTTTGTCATGAGGGCAGAGATGAACTTAGGTCTGTCGATTTGACTTCAGAAGTGCCCTTGCATGCAGCATACATGTATTTATAGTAAAGATGCATGGCGTGTGCTGTGAGGTATGGAAACACATTGTAGTGTGAGGGTGGGCGAGCAGAAGGGTTGGGGCGGGGTCACTTTAAGGGTGTGGGAGGATGAAAATAATATAATAAGAGAGAGTTAGGTGGTGGAGTGCACTAGAGACATATATGAATTGCACTTATAATTGTGACAATAGCTCTAAAATCATAAAATTTGTGCGGACATGTGTGTGTTCACACTTGTACGCGTGTATATGCTTACTTGTCTAGGTTACCTTTTACTTTTGTATTCATCATCATATTAATATTATTTTAATAAAAAAGGACATCATTTTTATTTTTATTTTTTCATCATATTTTTGTTTTTGAGCTCCCTGCTATCTGTGATAATTGAAATTAGTTAGGGACTCATATTCATTTGATTCAATTATTGTGAGTTAAATCAGGTTTTTTTGTAGGAGGTTCTAATAAACTTGAGACAACACATTCTTACTATTGTTTTGTTTTGATTCTCCAAAGCCTGAGATATGATATTCTTAATTTTATGCGCCAATAATTGTTCAAATAAAACAAAGTTTTATAAAGATGCATATTTTATTCGGATTATGACCATTAGTTTTGTTTTTTAAAAATAAATTTCTAATAAAATTTTTATACCGGTTAATTCTTTTTATAACTGATTTATAGCTCAGATATCATAAACTCTTATGAAAGTTTTACTCTTTGGTTATTTCTATTGAAGGTCAAGTTCTATGCTCTTGGTTTATTTTAATGGAAAGTTAATGATTTCAAATTGACCAGACTTTAGGCTTTTGCTCTCTGATTATTTGTATGTGTGTGACATGTTGAGCCCCAGGCTCAGTAAACTCAAAATGGTTAGATAATTCACATTTAGATCTGCCGTCATCACTCATTTACATAAGTAGTCTACAAGTTAGGTTAGTGAGATATTATATATATATATATATATATGTATATATATATATATATATATCTATATATGTATATATATATATATATATATATAGATATATATATGTATATATTACTTATTATTCATCAGATTAAATTGCATTTAGTTGTATTCACTTTTTGAATCTTCACATTTTAAATATTTAGCTCTCAAACAAGGTGCTTTATTTGCTGCCTCTGCTCCATGTTCAATCGGCACTTTTAAGCATAGCTTATTGTATGCAATAAAGTTATATTTGATGAATCCACAATTGAAAGTATTATTCAATTCCTTTTTTTAATTGGAATTAAAAATAAATTCTCTGCTTCTATTACTTTTTTTGAAGGTTCAGTGTAATCAGTTTCAAGCTATTTCTTAATGTTTGTGCCTTGGTTTTACGGTTTTACCCTAAATGGACACATCTATTGGGATGTATGGTAAAGGTTTTAACAGCTTCAGTAAATCCTATAAATCCAGATTTTACTAAATTCTACCAAAAGCAGGCTTTAGTAAATCTAAGATCTAAGGTAAAACTAAGATGAAATTGAGAAGGAACTAGATTTACTATATCTGGATTAAAAATTGCCTTTTTTTTTCACTGGCAAGATTTAAGTTGAATCCTACTTAGATCTTTTACGATACAGCCCCCTTACATCTTTTATAGCAAAGTTCTTTCCATTTCTAAAAACCAAATTGCCTCAATTTTATTTTAATTTACATGCAGAATTATCATTTGGGACAAATGAATGCAAAACAGTTCAATGATTCAGTGTGGAAAGGTTTTTTCCAAGGAAAGTTAACTTTCTTGCACTGGCATAGAGGACAAGACATGGAGCCTGCAATACCAGATGGAGGAAATCTTCTTGTTAGAAAAATGATCTATCCAGTCCCAACGTATCCCCTTATCCCCCTTATTTTTTCTTCTTATTAGGGATCGTATGATTTTTCTTCAATTTGATAGTTTTTTGCTTTGATCTACTTGGATTGATGCTTTCTTTAGATACTGCATTTATTAACGCACAAGCTTAAAAAAGATGTATAACCACTGGATTTTAATTCTCCATCATTACTAATAGCATTGCTGGATGTTTGACTCTTGAATATCCATATTTGGATATGATGGCACTGTGGAACTTAAATTAGATCATTACTGGTCTTCTTTTTGAAGTCTCTTATTTGAATTTCTAGTAGATACATTAAAGTATAAGACTTTAAGCTTTTGGGCAAATGTTAACTATTTAGCGTTATATGGGATATTACAGAAAATAATGGTAAGCAAAAGCTATTTCATTATCATTATAAAGGCAGAAAAAATATGCATTGTACTGCCTAATGCATTTTAGTAATCTATACCATTCTAAGAATGAGACATTACTACTTCTATATAGTTCAATAACCAAAAAAAATTTCATGCGGTGTTTTCACTGGCTATTGCCTTTTTAAATGGTGTCCAAAACTGTCACCATTTGAAGGCTTCCTAAGTGGTCCAAAAAATTCTACTGCTTATAATTTTCATTATTTTCCTTAAGCGGTCGCTAAAATTTCCAACCGTCTGCAGCCTTTTTTTTTCCTTGATAAAGTGGTCTTGGAATTCCTTTTGCTGTTTGCAACTCATAATTTTCCACCAGTTGCTATTTTTTCCTGAAGTAGTGCTAGAATTCTTGTCTGCTAGCTCCTAGTTTTTAAGTACGCTTTGTTTATTGTCATCAGTGGGACTTTTCTTTTTTACCTGTAATCAATTATTCAACATGCCTCTCTTTAAACTGGTTTGCAGAAGTCTACCTGATGCGGGGGCTTACCGGGATGTGGTATTGTAGCTATGAAGATCTATTTATTTAAAGTAAATATTGTCGTTGTTGGCTCAATGCTGGTATTAGAAAAGAACTGACAAAATTTCTCTCTAATACTTCAATAAAATTTTATCAGTTGTCGATATAAACTGTTCCAATATTGAGAAACTTTCTCATGCTTTAGATTTTATTGCTCATAGAGTTAAAGATAATTTCCAATCCCATAGATTCAAAGTCTCTACCTGCACAGCTCTTCAACAAATTCAACAAAAGTATGAGGCCATTTATAGACTTCTGAAATGGTGTCTATTCAACTCAGTGGGTTTGAACTAGAGGTCATTCAATGCACAACAAATAAATCCCTAATCCTTATCAACTTCATTGTCAAGTTTACTTCACCTTAAGAATTCTCTTACCTAGAGTACACAAGGCGTTGTTTTCATGTCCTCTTTGAAACATTAAATTAACTATTAACCAAGCTTAGTATAAAACATTGCTTGTTAGATAACATCTTCCTATTGGAGTTGGACTCGAGGGTTTAAGACTGCTTAGATTCTTACCTCATAGGGAATTAGATACGGAGGATTGATGAGGTTTGAGATGCCACCCTTGGTTTATACTTGAAGAGAGTTTAAAATATGATATGAAAATTTGATGGCTTCACCATCTATCACATGTTGAGAGAGAAATTAGCTACCAAAATCACTCTCCATGTTAATAATCTTTATCCTATATTAGCTTTGGAGATCGGCATTTGATAAACAGTTGACCAATTATTGAAGAAGGAAAATTATGTAGCCGACTAAGATGATCATCCGTTCACACCTATTGTTGAATCTTTCTGAGGGTATAATGTCGAGGATAAGAATGCAAACAGAACTCAAATTTAAATCGGCTCAATACTTCATCTCAGAAGGAGATTTATTTAAGAATTATTCAGCAATAAACCTAAGGTGCCTCTTGTCTCAAGAAGTTAAAGAAATTTTAACAACGATTCATATAAGGTATTGAGTTTGTAGTCACTTCGCATTAGAAAATTTAGTAAAGGTGCTATTGGCTTGCTTTTCAAGATGATGCGATGGATTATCCTAAATACTGCAAAAAAGTGCCACTTACAAGGACATCCGAGAAATTTGAAAGCCTACTAAAAGCATGTCAACATAAACTATTCTATTTTTCACTCAAGGGAGGAGTATGCACCACTTTCAAGGCCCTCCTGATTTTGAACGGTTCACTAGGCCGACAAACTTGAAAAATCGTTTTCAGCTCCTGAAGACTTCATCTTTTCCCCTCTCATTATCGACATTCTTTGAATCTAAAAATTTATTATTATACATGAGAATTGTCATGGTTGTGGTAAGTTCTGTGATGGTTGGAAAGAAAATCAGTATTAATATCTCAGTACTACTTCAGTAAGACCCTATCAAGGGTGAAGCTCGACTACTTGAATATGATAAATTTGCCTTTTCTCTAGTTACCACTTCCCCCAAGTTGAAAATATATTGTCAATCTCACTTCATTGTCGTTATCGTTGCAACCACTTAGATCTTGTAGAAACCTAAAGATTTGAGGAAACTTATAAATGTCATTTTTAACTTGGTGGATTCAAATTGGAGTTTGTTTCTTATAAAATTGTCAAAGCTCGGATCCTCATTATTTTTGTTGTATAGTTTATCATGAAATACTATTAAATTAATGGAAGAAGTCTTTCAACTTGAAGAAGTTTTGGTCATGTGCATTGATGGTCTCTTGGCAGTTGACAATATTGGTTTTAGGGTCATTTTTGTCAGGGTCTTGTCTTTTTATCCTCTCTAAAGCTCAAATTTAAAGCCACCAACAATCAACTTGAGTGTGAGGTGCTGCTTCTCCGTCTGATACCGGAGGAAAAGCCCAAGACACATATAAAATGTGAATAATATTATTGCTAAATTTCGATAGGGTTACAACGACACATACGAAAAAAAGAAATAACAACAAAGACAACTCATAGACACAATCAGGGCTCGAGAGAAGGAGATTGTTGGGTGGTAGACGGGAAGGGAGGGGTATAATTAGGGTAGTAAATTGGGGTGGAGTGTTGGTGGTACAATAGGAGTGGAAGTGGGGGCTGTGGATTGCAGAAAGGAAGAGGTAGAGGGATCTGTAGTCGGTTTCGAAGGTGATTTGATAGCAGCTTGTTTGTTGTCCTGTTCTGGCAGCAGCTACAAGCAGACATAAAGAAGGGATGTCGGCTTGCTGAAGGTGAGTCGGAGGGAGGGCAACAAGTTGTCGGCTGTTGGACTGCGTGGGAGAGGGGGCTACAAAAAGATAAATGACTCGTCGGGGTCGAGCTATAGTCGGAGCATCACCCGGGCCCTTAGAGACGGTCACCACCTTGGATGAGTTATAGCCAGAACACCTTATCGCAGTCAGATACAGCCCTCAGAGGGGAAGAACGCCTCAAAGGCAGTAGCTGAAATCAACAGTCATCCAAAAACCTCCTCTAATCTCAAAAAACAACATTTATATAAAGAGGGGATTAGTAGATAAAATAGGTAAAGAGAGGGATATGAAAGAGATATGATAGGCAAGGAGAGGAATAAGAAAGAAGTAGAGAAAGAAAGGAATTATAATGGAAAAGCATCAGAAAAGGAAAGGAAATGAATTAAATAGGAAAAGGGGGTTGTGATTACTGTAGCAGCTAAGTAAGGCATCCGCGGTACTGTAGCTACTACAATACCACGGCCGGTAAGTTCCCACGTCATTGTCTACATCTTATTGTTGTGTTAAAGCCATGATGTTGGAAGTCTTCTCAAATTTTCAGCTTATGTTGAATCATCTATTGGGAAACTATGGGATTCGAGATGTCGCCCTCTTGAAGAGATTTAAGAGCTTAATCTGGAAGCTCAAATGCTTTGGTATCCAACATATTTTGGGAGAAGACAATTAACTAATAAAAATATAAGTTTAGAAACCCTCATGATATCTTAGTATAGGTTGTCCATAAGTTACCTTAGAATATTGTTGATTTACTCTTATCATCAGGAGCAATGTTGCATGAAGGTAATCAACTTGGCTAAGTACTTTCTCTTGGAAGGCAATCTGTTTAGGAAATTCTTCTCGGGAATAACCTAAGTTGTATCTTGTCTTGAGATGAGAAGAGTTTTAATAAATTAATTTTTGAAAGTGTGGAAATTACCATGCCTCTGAGAACTTGATTAGAAAGGAGCTCAATTAAAACTATAATTGGCCCTCCATCTGAGATGATGGCAAAAAATTTGCCCTGTACTATAAAAACCATCAACTCCATTACACTTTTTGACAAGCTCATGAGCTCTGCAACTTATTATTTTTTTCATTGTCGTTTGTCATTAGGGGATGGATTTCATCAATCGCTTTCTCTTGGCGCCTTGGCAACTTAATTTCGTGCTTATTTTTGTGGCTTATTTCATTATATATTGAAGTCGTTGCTTTAACACATCCTATAATCAAAGCTGCATCAAGATTTTTCTGTTAAGACTTTTTACTAAGCTTGGTCTTCTTCTCGTCATCATCATTGTTAATGGTCCTCAATTCTTCAAGAATAAGATAGTTATTTTTTATTCTAATGACATCAACCTCAAACCTCAAATTCTTTTTGATCACTATCCTTAAACTTATGGCTAAGGCAAGGCAACAAATAAGCTATTCATTAATCTCTTGAAGAAAAATGATGCGGGGCCGAGTCCTGTGAACTTGCCAGAGGCTTAGCGGGATAGGGCCGGTTTTGCAGGGGCAGGAATTGTCGCCCAAACTTCCCCCCTCCTTTTCGTTTTCCCGCCTAGCTGTACTTTATTAATATGTGTGTTTGTTGAGCCTAAGACTATGTTTTATTTGGTTTCAGCTTTTCTACCTGTTGATTTCTTTTTTTGCTAGGGTTGTACCCGAGGACAGGTGCTCCGGCTGTATCATTCTCTAAAGTGGCGACTATCCCCTTCGATTCCCTTCTCGCACTCCACCCTACCTTGTGCCAGCCGTGGGCCAGCAACTGCTCCAGTCGCCGGCCAGCACTTGTTCCAGCCGCTGGTCTGCTTTTATTTCCCCTTTCCTGCTACCAGCAGCTAGCCACCGGCCTGTTGTTCCATCCCCTTCCCTCTTCCCTCTTCCCTGGTTCCCTGCTGCCAACCCAACAAAATTTGCTTACTATTGTCGGAATCCTCCCCACAATCCTACTGTTGTCGTAATCCATTCCCCCACCCCCTTTGCTGCTATGACACCTCATCTCCACCCCTTCCAGTCCGCTGTTTACCACCGCCCAACCTTCTTACAACCACCATAACAATTCCAACCTCTCCCAATATCACACTCAGTCCTACATAGCACCCTCAAACCTCATGCCCCTACAACCTTTCTACATCGCAACCCCTCATAAGCCCTCTCCTGCCTCCAACTGCAAACCGGATTGCTCTCTTCCAACCGATTCCCAACTCTCGCAACCTATATCACTACTGTCAGTCGACTATCCCTTTTCGCTCTAGCCAGAGATTTTTGTCGTGTTTTCATTTATTGAATCTTGATTGTAACCCTAGTTTTTTTGCTTAATAATGTTTTCTTTTGTTATTGTGGGCTGGTTAATTCGGGTATCATTTCGTATCAAAGCTAGCCTAACCCTATTCATATCTTAGGGTTTTCTAGCATCTGCTTTACCCCTCCATTTTTTTTTTCTATCCTCAATCACTCCTTTCAAACCCAAACTCTAATCATGCTACCACAGAGACATGTCGGAACCTTCATGGGATGAGATACAGAGGGAGATCCATCGACTTAAACAGAGGCTCGCGGAAATTGATGATGAAACCTAGGGGGAGATTACCCTCGATCATGATCTGGGGAGTCGAATGGGAGATGGGGATGAGGATCTGAATCTGTTTCCATAGGGAAGACATCATCAATGAAGAATACCGTCCATGCCGCTTCGGAATTCAATATCAGAGGAGGCTGAGAGAGGAGCTCGCACAGGAGGACACACAGACTTCGTATTCACAATGGTTTTGCCAGAATTTGATTGAAGTATGGATCCATATGAGTTTATTAATTGACTGCAATTTGTCGAACAAATTTTGTCATATAAGAGGTTGCTAGAGGATAAGCGGGTGAAATTAGCCGCATCAAACTGAAAAAGAACGCCTTTTTGTGGTTGGAAAATTTATAGAGATAGAGGAAAAGAGAGTCAATGATAAGATTACTAAGTGGGAAATTATGAAGAAAGTAATGCAGAAGAAATACCTTCCACCTCGTCATCGCCAGGATATGTTTCTAAGACTCCACCTGCAGCAGAGGAGTTTACAACACAGTTCAACCAATTACAGATGCAGTATGAGCTAGTCGAGCTAGAGGAACACACTATAGCTTGGTACCTGAGGTGCCTGAAGCCCGCTATTAGCAATGTTGTGTAGTTACAACCATACTGGCATTGGGGATCTTTAAATTTTAGTCTTAAAGGAGAAAATATTACAAAAATAAAGCAGACAACAACCTTCATTCAGGCTGTCATCTACAGTTACCGCTACCAACACAGATACCTTGGGAGGAGTTAGCAAGACAACACGGGGGAGTGACACGACAAATCATTGTGGAAAGAAGCTAAAAAAGGAAAATTCTTCCAAGATAGTACTCGCCAGGAGGTGTTTCAGGTGCCATGGCTAAGGACACAGCCTCCAACTATTCTATGAGCCGAGTTGTCACATTCACAAATCAGGGCATTGTCAAGGAGGTGGAGGATGAGGAGTCGGATGACAGTCCAAGTGATGAATTTTTGTGTGTGACGAGGGAGAATTGTTAGCCATATAGAGAGTTTTGCAACCTGAACCAAAGCGAGAACAATCATGGTTGAGGCTTAGTATCTTTCACACCAAGTGTATTGTAAAGGGCAAGGTCTACATTTGATCATTGACTGTAAGAATTGTCAAAATATGGTGTTCATGTTGATGGTGAAGAAATTGAGATTGACCACACAGAAACATCCTCAGTACTACTCCCTTACCTGGTTGAAGAAGGGAAACGGGATACATGTGAATCAACAGTGCTTTGTCAAATTTTCAATTGGGGATCAGTTGTAGAAGCAAGTGTGGTGCGATGTGGTTCCGATGGATGCATGTCATATTCTTTTGGGGAGTTCTTGGCAGTTCGACTACAAGACTCAACACGACAACTTCAAGAATACATTCTCTTTTAAAAAGTACAGGAAACAAATTGTGTTATTATCTGTTAAGGATGTGATAGGTGTAGGCGACATAGAGGTGTTAGTCCCAAGGGTCCACTTTTATGCCGTCACTTCGGGATGCTTCAGTTGCATTGACATTAGTCCTACTAGAGGGAACTGAGGAGAGTGAGATAGCAACACTACTACAACAACTACTACATGACTTCTAGAATGTGATGACCGATAGTCTTCCTGAGGGATTACCACCACTAAGGGTTATTCAACACGCCATTGAACTCATACCAGGATTGGTGTTGCCGAATCAACCTACTTATTCAACACACCATAGATCTCATAGCAGGATTAGTGTTGTCGAATCGACCTATCTACAGATTGAGACCCATAGAGTATGAAATATTGTAGTGACAGGTATAGGATCTCGTTGCAAGAGAATTGGTCAAAGAGAGTCCAGTCTATGTGTTGTCCCCTCCCTAATGGTACCCATGAAGGATAGTTCGTGGAGATGTGCATTGATAGTTGGGCCATCAACATGCTTACCATCAAGTAACGGTTCACTATACCTCGCTTGGACGATCACTTGGACCAGTTACATTGAGCCACCATCTTTTCCAAGGCCAACTTGCGCAGTGGGTATCACCAAATCTGGATGAGGCCAGGAGACGAGTGGAAGACCGCATGCAAGACACGAGATGATTTATACGACTGGACCGTTATGCCCTTCAGCTTGTCAAATGCGCCTAGGACTTTTATGAGGTTGATGAATCAGATTTTTTGGGCTCATATTGGGAAATTTATGGTGGTCTACTTTGATGATATTCAGTGTACATCCGATCTGAGAAGAAACACTTGCACACCAGAGGGCGGTGTTCAAGGTATTGCACGTCGAGAAACTAGATGCTCATTCAAAGAAGTTGCATCATGGCAAACCAGATATGTTTTTTGTTATATGATGTCTAGTGCAAACATTCAGATAGATCCGAGAAAAATCAAGGCCATTGTTCACTGAACGATACCACAATTGTTCACTGAACTTAGGCAGTTTTTGGGACTAGCGTTGTTTACATGTGATTCACTAGGAACTTTAATATCATCGCTACCCCTCTGATTGATGTTTTTGCAGGGAGACAAATTCCACTTGACAGGGGCAACTCAGAATAGTTTCAATACACTCAAGGAGAAGGTGACTCGAGCGCCAGTCTTGGCACTACTAGACTTCAACCAACTATTTGAGGTAGAGTATGATGCATCTGACGCGGTGATAAGAGCAGTGTTGAGCTAGAGAGGTCACCTCATCACTTTTTTTAGTGAGAAACTGAATGATTTCTCGAGAAAATACTCGATGTGCAACAAAAAGTATTATTTTATTGTGAGAGCTCTTGAGCTCTGGAGTTATTACTTGCAGACAAGTGTGTTCACAATATCCACGGATCATGAAGCCTTGAAATTCTTGAACAACCAGAATAAATTGAAGGGTCGACACTCAGTTTGGATGAAGATCTTGATGTGTTCCAATTCATGTTTAAGCACTAGGCAGGGAGTCAAAATCGTGTAGCAGATGCGTTGAGCCGTAGACACTTGTTGATCACTGCGATGCAAGTTCGCTTTGCGAATTTTGAGGTAGTAAAAAAGCCTTACAAGACAAACAGAGATTTCAGAAAAATCAAGGAGCAGTGTCAGGAGAAGCCCACTGGTTAGACTATAGAGTCGATGGTTACTTGTTTTATCAGAGTAAATTGTGTGCTCTAAGATGTTCGCTGAGGGACTCCATTGTTCAGGAGGGCCACAGTGAAGGACTCGCATGGCATTTTTGCTGGGATAAGACTCTCGCACTCATGAGAGAACACTTCATTTGGCCTCGACTAGAGAGAGATGTAGAGCGGCACATCAGGTGGTGCAGGATTTGTCATATGACAAAATCAAGGGGCAGAATGTAGGGTCATACACCACCTTGCCAGTATTAGAGGCACTGTGGTGCACGTTAGCATGGACTTTGTGGTGGACTTCCGAGGACACAACAAAATAAGGATTCAATCATGGTTGTAGTGGATTGATTCTTGAAGATGACACATTTTGTACCATGTCATAAGACATTGGATGCCTTACATGTCGTTGACTTATACTTCGAAGAAATTGTGAGTCTGCACGGGATACTTAGGATCTTCACGTCAGACAAGGATGCAAGATTCAGAACCACTTCTGGAGGACTCTGTCAGGAAAATTAGACACTAAGCTTCAATTCAGTTCTGCAGCACACCCTCAAACGGACGGTCAGACAGAGGTAGTAAATAGGAGCTTTGAAAATCTTTTGAGATGCTTCTTTGGGAAGAATATTAAGCATTGGGATTTGATTTTCGCTTTGACTGATTTTGCGTACAATAGATCCGTAAGTCAGACCACGGGTCACACTCCATTTGAGGTCGTGTATGGGCACAACTATACCGCTCCTGCTGACTTCAAAGATTAGTGAGGATACAGAGGAATAGGTGCACGATATTCAGAAACTCTACCAGGAAGTAAGAAAAGAGATCACTAAGTAGAATCACATGCACCAGGCACAGACGAACAAGACAAGGAAGAATTTGACCTTTAGAGGAGACTTAGTGTGGATCTAGCTTAAGAGAGAAAGGTAGATTCTCACTAGGAGCATGATGCGGGTGCTGCCCTAGTGCCCTATTACGAGCGCTGAAAGCGCCTAATGTGAGCGCTTGTTTCCACGGGACGGGAGGCCTGTGACTCTTCGCAGGTACTGTAGACAGGGTGGGTCGTGATTCTCTCACGATGTCCTGCGATCCTTTTCTAACTGAGGGGATGGCGACGCCTGTAGGAGTTTTGGGAAGGGCTTTTCTGGAATCCTTCTTGCCTCTTTTGTGTAGAAGTTTCTTGGGAGGCCATAAATAGTTGTCCCCGGTGTGTGAAAAGTTAGTTCTTAGCATGTTTAGTTTCAGATCTTCAGTGTGTGGAGTCTCTTTCCCCTTCGTGGGTTATATCTGAGGAGTTGGTGGTGCTTTGGTTGTATCCTCTCTTAGGTGATGATTGTTTCTTCCCTTTTTACCTCCCTCAAGCCTTCTCCTCCCCCACTCCTCTGTTGCCGACTCTCCCTTTGTCACCCCGACACCCAACCATTCCTCTTCTTGCTGATAACTACTATTGTCCCACCTTCCTAACTCCTTTCAAGCTCCTCCCAACCACCCCAATATCGATGCCGACCACCTACGAGACTCTTCCCACTTATTGCTCCTATAGTTCAACACTTTCCCTTCTCTACCATCCGCCTTGTGTGATTGTCGTCATCCCTCCTATTCATTCCTATCCTTCTAGCCGACCTCCACTACCCAATGGGATACATCTAGGAGTGTTGTTTGTGTCATTTTGTGTCTTGTGTTGTTATTTTCGTTCGAGTAATGTTGTAATCCTATTTTAATGTTAAAGAAAGTTTGTTTTTTTGTGTTTCCACTGTTTTCCTTACAAATTTCAGTATCATTTGATATCAGAGCTAACTTAACTCTACTCTTATCCTAGGGTTCCCCAACATCCACCCTTACTCAATCTACCTCCAATTTTTTTCTTTCAATTCGCAACTCTAGTCTTGCCACCGCGGTGGGATACAACAGGCTCTACTCGGGAAGAGATCCAACGTGAAATTCTACTTCTTCAATGGAGCCTAGCCGAGCTAGATGACGGTAGATGACGGGAAACAAGAAGAGATTACCTTCAACCGTGATCGAGAGTCGTGGGGAAGATAGAAACAAGGATCTTAATCCATTCCACATTGAAGGTCACATGAACGAAGAATATTGGCTGCGCAATTTTGGTATTCAATATCAAAAGAGGTCGAGCGAAGAAGCTTCTTATGGAGGTCCGCAGGAATTTTGCATCAAGATGAAACTTCCAGAATTTGAAGGAGGCATGGATCCCGATGATTTTATCGACTTGCTGCAATCCGTTGAACACATTTTCGAATAAAAAATGTACTAGATGACAAACGGGTCAATCTAGCCACTATTAAGATGGAGAAGAGTGCTTTCCTATGGTGTAAAAATGTGCATAGGCAGAGGCAGAGCCAGAGGGAAGGCAACAAAAAGATCACTAGATTGGAGAAGATGAAGAAAGTAATGCAAAAAAAGTACCTCCCACCCCCCTATCGCTAGGACATGTTTCTAAAACTCGACAACTTGCTGCAAAGAAATCTTTCAGTTGAAGATTTCACTGCCCAATTCGACCACTTGCAGATGAAATGTGAGCTGATAGAGCCAGAGGAACATATGACAGCTAGATATCTCGGAGGTCTGAAACCCGCCATCGGTAATGTGGTACAATTGCACCCACACTGGACGCTAGAGAATGTCTAGACATTAGCCTTGAAGGTGAGAAAACAACAAAAGCAGAGTCTGCAACAAGCATTCTTCAAGCAACAACCTCCTGGCAAGCTGTCACCTACAATTACCATGACTAACAGGGATCTCTCAAGAGACACAGAGAAGCCCAGATAGGGGAATGACACTATAGATCAAAGCGGAATGAAGTAGGAGAAGGCAACTCCTCTAGCACGGTGCCAACCAGAAAGTGCTACCAATGCCGCAACTACTACCACATTGCCTCCCGCCTCCCCACGAGCAAGGTAGTCACACTCACAGTTCAAGGCGCCATAGAAGAAATTAGTGATGAAGAGAAAGCCGAGGAACAAGACGAGGAGTATCAATTTCCACCAAACGAAGGAGAATCACTCGTGATTCAACGAATCCTACAAACCGAGGACGAGGGATTTGCAGCGGCTTCGCCACAACATATTCTACACCCGCTGAACAGTGAGTAGAAATGTATGCAGTCTCATCGTCGATGATAGAAACAACAAGAATGCTGTGTCGACACAAATGGTAAAGAAATTATGACTCGCAACTCAGACATTTTCAGCCGTATTCACTGACATGGCTGAAGGAGAATCGGGTCAGCATCAACCGAAGATGTTTGGTAGATGTGGTCTCTATGGATGTTTGTCACCTATTGTTGGGACGACTGTCGCAATTTGACCGAACTCAACACGACAGATATAAAAAAACATTCTTTCATTAAGGATGGGAAGCACATCACCCTCCTTCGACAGAGTGAGGTCATAGGATCTTTTTTCAGTAAAATGTCACTGGAACTAGTTTTAGTGATAACACCAGACGAGAGGAATGAGACAACCGCTTCTGATACAAGACAGGTACAACAAAGGGTATGTCAGGATGGCGCTGTACCAACAACACCACCGCGATGCGAGAAGGGTCTGATTACTATCACTACACACTCAAGTGAACCGATCATATGTTACTTAGGGGAGATTCACCAGCATAGGCGGGTACGCTGCCCGAAATGGACATATCGATATGGGCATTTGCTCGCAAGCTGGGAAAGACCCTCAAATACCTTGGGCAACAATACAGTTTCCAATGGGAACGAGGATGGCTAATAACGAAATGGAATCTTTGACCAATAAAGTCGAAGCTTCCCCAATCCCAAGAGACTAACGTGGGTTCTATCTTAGCACCCGATTGCGGGCGTTGAATGCGCCCAATGCAGGCGCTTGTTTCTGCGGGACGGGAGGCCTTCGACTCTTTGCGGGTACTGTAGACAGGAGGGGATCACGATGTCCTGCAATCCTTCGCAAACCGTGGGGAGGGCGACGCTTGTAGGAGTTTCGAGATCATTCTCGCCTCTTTTGTGTAGAAGTTTCTTAGGAGACTCTAATTAGTTGTCCCCGGTGAGTGAAGGGTCAGTTCTTAGTGTGTTCAGTTTCAGATCTCCTTTGTGGAGCCTCTTTCTCCTTTGTGAGTTGTATCTAAGGAGTTGGTGCTTCAGTTGTATCCTGTTTGAGGTGGTGATTGTATCTTCCCTAAACTTTCTCCTCCCCCACTCCTCTGCCGCCGACTCTCCCTCTATCACCCCAATACCCAACCAATTCCCTTCTTGCAGATTACTATTATTGTCCCGTCTTCCTAACTCCTTTCAAGCTCCTCCAACCACTCCACTACTGTTGTCGATCACCTACTACCCTTCCCACTTATTGTCCCTATAGTCCCGCACCTTTCCTTCACAACCACCCGCCTTCGCGTGATTGTCGTCATCCCTCCTAATCTTTCCTATCCTTCTAGCCGACCTCTACCACCCAATGGAGCGCATCTAGAAATGCTTTTTGTGTCGTTTTGTATCTTGTGTTGTTATTTCCTTCGAGTCATGTTGTAATACTATTTTAATGTTAATGAAAACTTGTTTTCATGTTTTTACTGTTTTCCCTACTTGTTTTGATATCAGAGCATTCAGAAAACTCAAGCCCAGAGTAGATGGACCTTTCAAAATACTTCAAAGCTGAATGCTAATGCATGTAAGATTGATTTGTCAGGAGACTATAATGTTTCAGCCACGTTCAATGTTGCGAACTTGGCGTCGTATTACGAAGATTCAGAAGCTTCGACGGATGAACTCGAAGCCCCCTCCAATCTCGGGAGACTGACGCGGGGCTGGGTCCAACTGAATCAGCCAGGGGCTCAACAGGATAGGGTCGGTCCAGCAGGGGCTGGAATTGTCGCCCAAAGTTTCCCCCCTCCTTTTTATTTTCCTGCATATCTATCCTTTGTTAATATGTGTGTTTGCTGAGTCTAGAGTTATATTTTGTTGGGTTTCTGATTTTCTATCTGTTGGTTTCTTCCTTTGCTAGTGCTTTATTCGAGGACAATGGTGCTCCAGCTTTATCCTGCTCCGAGGTGGTGACTATCCTCGTGGATTTACTTACGTTCTCCGCTCTACTTATCCCAGTTGTCAGCCAACAATTGCTCCAATCGCCGGCCTGCCATTCTTTTCCCTTTCCAGTCATCAGCCGCCAGCTTGCTGTTTATCCCCTTCATTCATCCCTGATTCCCTGCCAACAACCCAGGGGAATCTGCCTGCTATTGCTGGAATCCTCCCCCCCCCCCCCCGATGCTGCTATCACACCTCACCTCAACTCTTCTAGCTCGTCGTTTACCACCTCCCAACCTTCCTACAGACACCATAACAACCCAACCTCTCCCGATATCACCCTCAACTCCACCTAGCACCCTCTATCCTCACTTCCCTACTGATTTCCAATACCGCAACCCCTCCCAAACCCTCTCCCAACTCTACCCACAAATTAGCTTGCTCCCTTCCAACTGACTCCCACTTCTCACAGCCCATCTCACCACGGTCACCCGGTTGTCTCTCTTCTCACTAGCCAGAGATTTATGTTATGTTTTCATTTCTGTTTGAGTCTTGATTGAAACCCTAGTTGTTTTGCTTAATAATATTTGCTTTCGTTAATACGGGTTGGTCAATTGCGGTATCGAAAAGCATATCTAACAACCCTGGTGATTGGGCAGACAAGCGCTTTTCAACACTTTAGGGGCCTACTAAATCACAACATCTACAATCACTGGGGAAACTATTCTCCCGGGACTTTGGTTGCCAAGTATTAGTCATAGTTGAGATCTGCTTTTCTACATCTAGTACCTGAGAGACCCATTCTATAGTTGCCGAGGTATTTCCCAATTGGATACAGAGCAATCAGGAGTTGCACTTGACTTTTTTGGATATGTTGGAAGAAACTGAAAATTAGGCACTCTATAGAATTTAGGAGGAAAAAACTCATGTTACTACGCTCCTACGCTTGAAGTGTCAACTCAGAATTTAACGTTAGCATTCTCGTACCATGAAAGTGGAAGTTACCTGAAAATTTTTTATATTTAGGATGAGCTCTCCCAACTAAGGACTTAAAAAAAAAAAAAGATTGAAGTGCTTACAAGTTGTAAACTTCTGGAGTTATCCTATGGAAGACCTGCAAGTCTGAGGACATGAAATTTACTATTCGTAACAAATGAAAATTAACTACTAAATTATTGAATGATGGAGACGATAATAGTTAAAAACCCAGATCATACTCACTTGATGCCTTAGAGCTGTTAGGTTTGGAGGAGTCTGACGATGATTTCTTTCTTTTTTGAACAATATTTTTGGCAAAGACGTAATCTCCTTTTTCTCCATTTGAGAAACAATCTTCATACCTCCATGAACTCCTCTTTTGTCACTTTTATTGAGACAAACAACTATGAGCCCTTCTATAAAATTTATCAATATTAATGTAATTTTAGTAAGTATTTATTTTTCATCACTACTGCCCTCAGATTTAATTTGCCAATGACAGGAACATGATCAAGTGAAGTCATAAAACCTCAAAATGGTTTTGAGGATAATTTGTGGAATTAATTTCTAGGAGCATTTAGTGCTTCTGTAACTATGAAAGGACTCTCTTAGGTATTCTTTTAGCCATTCAAAGATATTAGATTGGTTTCTCTCAAATTTCCTTGTTTGCCCTTTATTCTCTTGAATTCCGCACATCCAATGTGTATGGATCCTAGCTTTATTATTGGTGGGAAGGGTTCAAGTTGCCATCAGCTAAAGTGGGACTGGCTTAGTGTGAAGACAAAGGCATTGTTAGCTGCAGTTCATAACAAAAGTCTTGCCACTCTTAACCTAGCAACAATTAAGGCCTAATCTTTAAACTTTCCAGTAGAGTAATGAAAGTCTTGTGTTAGCATCTTGGTGAATATGCACAAAATATAGGAGAAAAAGAAATTTTAACTAAGGGCAACCTCTATTATTAGCGACCATCTTGGCCTGTCATGCCTTATCAACATAGATTGCGATATGTTCTACTAATGCATAGAGAGATACACTAGGCTATCATCAAGTTCTTTAGATTCTTCCTCGGTATCAACTTCCTAGCTTCATGATTTCTAATAGCGCCCCTCTCCTTCTGTTCCTTTTTGGTCACTGCTACTAGATCTCTCGTAAAATTCAAACTCCCGTAGACCTCTCTTTCTCGTTGTGAACTTCCCCTAAATTGATGTAAGATAGCTGTGACAGTGGGATGCCATCCTTGAATTACTTTACCATCAACACCAGGTACCTTGAGTTCTTAAACATTAGCATGAATTTGGCTCTAATACCCCAAGCGGCTAACATGTTTTCTAACTTCAATGAGTTGCATTAAAGCTCAAAGGCCTTGGTGTCTGTGAGATCAGGTGATGTAAGGTGATTCATCCAGCCTCCGTGCTCATAAAATATTGCTAGGAAGTAATAAAACACAAGAAGTAGAAGAACAATGTTACCATCCATGATTTGGACCGGACAATTGCTGAAAGTTAATTACTTCCAAAAATTTATTTAGCATGATTTGGCACTTTCCAAATAATATTAGTGTGAGCTTAATGGGGAAATCATTAATTTCCAAGGTTATTTAAGATAAATAAGTGTATTTCGATAGGGAAGTGATCACATAAATCTTATGCAACAGGAAAGAAAAAAACCAAATGTTGAACGGATTGATTCCCTGTTCATAACCTATAGATGGAGTCGTCAACACTCCACTTTGAAGTTGGATTTTAGATATTAAATATTCTAACATTGTCATCTTCTTTTTCGAACAAATGTTTAAGTAATCACTGAATCATAATGTCAGATTCTTTCTGAGAAAACGCTATAAGGGAAAGTAAGTTAGCTTCAATTTTCGTTTTTGATGAAATGTCAATGTGCTTTTACATGTTTAATACGATCATTGGTGGATAGGATTATGAGCAATATTGATAGCAATCTTATTGTCACAATGTATATTTTATGTTATCATAGTGATGACAGGAAGATTTTAAAATGGCTTTTGCAAGATTAAAATGTTAACCCAATTAGCCAAATGATATTAGCTCACTTTCTACACTACTTTTGACTGCAATATTTTATTCCTTACTCCATGCCATTAAGTTATTCCAAACATTAGAACTAAATCCTGATGTTCATCTTCTGTCGACTGTGGAACTAATCTAATGAACACCAATCTATGCCCCAATTTCAGAAGATTCCCCTTTTTTTGAAGCACAGTTCCCTCACTGAACTTTCTTTTAGATACTATATGATTAGTGGTGCAGCATCAAGATGCATTTTATAAGGCGCATGCATGAATTGACTTACCATACTAATAGCAAAAGAAATATCAAGACTTGTGTGTGCAAAATGTATAAATATATAGATAAGTTAGTTGTGATAGTGCTTTGGTCACTCAGCTTTACATTATGATCATTATGGTTGTAATTAGTTTGTACCCAAGTCGCCTAGTTTTTTTCCAAAAGGTCAATAACATTTTCCTTGGTGATATTGTTATCCAGACTTATTTCTAGCCACTTCAATGTGAAGAAAGTGTCTCAAGGAGCTAAGATATTTGATTTCAAATTCATTAAAAATCTTTTTTCCTTAAAGAATTTATTTCAAGAATATTGTAACTAGTTAGGATGATGTCATCAAGATCATCAACATATAGAATTAGTTTTGTTGATTTGTCATCCTCACATTTATGGAGCGATCATGTGAACATTATGAATCGCTTGTAACCCTGTTGACAAATCACAGTAGCGAAATGTTCACAGCATTCTTTAACGATTATTTGAGATCCTAAATGGAGTTTTTCAATTTGCAAACCGGATTTGTTGGCATCCTCATATTTATAGAGTGATCGTGTGATCAATGTGAATTGCTTTTAGCGAATGTTCAAAGCATTCTCTTAACGGTTGTTTGAGACCCTGAATGGAGCTTTTCAATTTGTAAACCAGATTTGTTGTTCTAACACTCCTAAAGCTTGGAAGGAGTTCCTTGTGGACTTCTTCATTCAGGACTCCATTTGGAGAGAATTTTTTGACATCAAGTGGTTGTAGAGGCTATAATTCATTACTTGGTTATGAAGAGAAGTATTGGAATTAGGTTGAGTTTGGCAACAATAGCAAATGTCATGGCAATCTAATCCATAAGTGCAACCACCGCTAACTAAATATCAAAATGCGTTGAATGAAATCATTTTGAGACATACCTTTTGCAAATGATTAGTCTCAATTAGCATGCCATCTGTTATTGAGAATGTGTTTTTAATCTTCCTTAACTTAATTGCAAAAAAATAATCTGTTCTCTTTATTACAGGCAAGTCTTTATTGGAGATGTTGTTGTGATGAAAGATCCTGAGAAGCCCAATGACCGCATTGTCAGAAGATTGGCTGCTGTAGAAGGATATGAGATGGCTTCCAAAGATGAAAAGGATGATCCATTTATTTTAGAGAAAGATCAGTGTTGGGTTTTGTCGGATGATGAGTCTTTAAAGCCAAAGGTATCTCTTGTTATTTTTTAAGTTTAATTAACCTATTCTTGGTATGAAATTAGCTGTGATTCTTATATTACATATTGCATGATCATCGTGATTTGTCGGAGGGATCCAATCTGTTAAACCCTGGATTATTCAAATAAAATAAATCTATTATTTGTTTGTCTTGTTTTCCTTAACATTAACGCATTTCTTTAACTGACTATTGAAACAATAATTAAAATTTTCATGCTAGCCTGTTTTGTTTTTCTATCAAGCAGATCTTTTATATTATGACTGCCCATGTTTCACTCATTAGGATCTTAAAGTTGATCAATATATTATTGAAGTATTTGCACGTCCACTTGAATATTTTGCATCGTACTGGATGCTTGAAATAGGTTTAATTCAGTAGGCCTCTTGTTCAATTTCTGAAGTTACATATGAATTTGTGCAAATTTTGACTTTGCCTTCACAATATATGTATATAAAGTCGGAGTAATTTTTGCTTCTGTTGATTTATGCTTTTTTTAATAGCAATGGTTCAATACATAAAACTAAAAGATAAGGATTTAAAGCTGACCATATAACTTTTTATTAACTTCAATCACTGCTACTGCTTTTTTCTTCTTTTATTAAATCAAATTTTTAATTATGTCGCTACTTTCTAGTAAGACCATGAGCCTCTGTCCAGTCCACTTTGCATGGCACTTTAAAACTCTTATATTATATTATTTTGACCTTCCTCCTGCTTTCTTATTTTACTTGATCGTATAGAAAAGTGTTGTCGAGATGAGAATGCTTCGGGCCTATTGTGTGATAGAAAAGTACCACTTAGATTGAAAGGAAAATTTTATAAGATGCTGGTGAAACCTGCAATGTTCTATGGCGCTGAATGGACCTTTAAAAGCGAAGCATGAAACAAAGTTAAATGTTGTCGCGATGAGAATGATTAGGTGGATGAGTAGCTTTACACTTAGGGACAAAATGCAAAATGAAAGATATATTCGTCATAGGATTAGTGTAGCTCCAGTGACGAACAAAATTAGAGAAAGTCGTCTGAGATTGTTTGGTCACATTAAACGTCGACCATCTGATGATCCAATCAGAAGAGTAGATGTTTTAGATTCGACTTATATTAAGAAAACAGAGGTAGACCTAGGAAGACTTGGGCATATTGTATAAAAACTTATCTTAATTTATTAGAATTAAATGAAAATATGACACTAAATAGGACGCAATGGAGAAAAAAGATTCATGTAGCCGACCCCACTTAGTGGGATAAAGATTTTGTTGATGTTGTTGTTGTTGTATAGAAAAGCTGAAGTTGAGGCTTCGTGTAGATTATGATTTGTGTTTCAGATTGTAAATTGTAGTAGTGGTTGTGTGGGTTTCTCAGTGTCTTTGATTTTTCACCCCTAAAATCAGTTTCAGGAGTATTATGAAATGAGCATGGACGGTGCTACAGTGGGGGCACTAAGGCCCCTGCCCCACTGACCCAACCCAATATACTTAATATTTTTTTAATAAATTACCCTATTTTAGTTTTTCGGGGTGCATTTCTGTTCAAGCTCCTAGGTAACTCAAGCTTGAGTTTATTGAGCAGTTAGGTAAATAATAATTTATTAAAACTTAACAAATTAAAATAATTAAACTGTGTCTAGATTTTTTTTTTTTAAATGTTTTGAAGCCTTTTTGATAAATTTAAGAACCACTTCTCATGTCTACACCCCTGCACATTACTCCAAATGTTTAATCTAATATGCTGTGTTTTTTCATATAAACATTACTTTTCAGTTCTCTCTTTAGGAAGTGGGACTAAAAATATAAAAGGTAGAAAGCTTAAGCATATTGCATGAAATTTTTGTGGATTTATTTATTATTCTTTCTATGCATTTATAAATGTGCAAATTTGTGAACTCTAATGTTTCACTCAAAAGTGCATATTAATTATTTAAGCTAAAACGTTAAAATTTGGAATTAGTATTTTTAGTTTGTTTTTAATTAATTTATAATTTTTTTAATAATACAAATTAGTAAGTTAATTTTAAATTAAATTTTAAGCATATTTATTTAAATTAAAATATACTTTTTATTATAATTTATATTAAATTTTAAGTTAATATTGAGCTTTAGTCAAACAAATTAACTAGTTTATTTGCTAGATTCTTCGTTATTATTTGAGTATAAAATTTTAATAATTATATTAAATTTTTCTTAGTAGTAGTAGATGGATATTAATGAATATTATAACATTTATTTTTATTTTATTTAAAAAATTATATAAATCATTTTAATTTACAGATAATGCACAAATATTGAAGATAATTACTCAATGTTTACATATAATCAACATAAATATATGCATAGATTTTTACTCTTAATTACTCGGGATATTTTAATCTAATTTTTCTACTATATTTGATTAGTTTTCAATTTTTGCAAAATAAATAAATAAACTTATAATCATAAAATTTAATAATTTTATCAAGATTATGAAATAAATTAAAAAATCAAAATCTATATTTTATTTACGCAATCTTTTATGTTGGAATTATCAAAGTTATGTAAATTATTTTATCTTGAACTGATAAAAATGATAAAGCGTATTTTTAAAATTGATAGTTTGTGCCCCCACCAAAATAATTTTCTGGCTTTGCCCCTCAAAACAAGACTCGCTTTTAGGAAGCAGAATAACGAAGATACAGAGAGAGAAATTGCTTAATGATCTTATGTGATGGATAATGTTGACGTTTTAGATATATTAATCACAATCTCTTACAAATGATACTATTTTTTTAGGATGATACCTAAGTTATAAGCACTTTCTATCATTTTGACGAACTTCTGCTATTAGCCAAATGCATCTTTTATCCGTTCATCGTTCATCCGTTTATCCGTTTCTATTTCCCTGGACCCAGGAAGCAAGGGACAGCAGATTGTTCGGTCCAGTTCCAATGAGTGACATTATTGGACGGGTCATATATGCTATGAGATCAGCTGTTGATCACGGGCCAGTGCAGAATAGGTTTCCCCTTAAGTCTCTTATAATTTTTATATTAACAATAATTTTATGATACATATTTTCTCTGGTATATAATGTTTTGCATCTAACAGCCATCTTGCCATGGAAAAAGACTCTTCTGTGCTTTCTGTTGAATTGGACGTTGATGAGATGGCAAAGAATCTCAAAACATAGTGTCCAACGTCTCAGTTCTTAGCCACTTCTCAAAATCATTCTGTGACAGAGAATAATCCTAAGAAGGCCAATACCATGTTATTTACTCTCCGCACGAAAGATGGGTTGGGCAGGAAGACTGTCGAATTCTGGTTGGTTTAAAATATTAACCTGACACTCATTGCTGTAATTCTGACTTTGTTTTTGGGCTATACTGTCTGATTTGAAGGCAGGATAATGATTTCATAGTGTTTTGCAGTCTTATTTTTTCATGTCTTGTTCTTGTTTCGCTCATCACTGTCTGAACCATCTCGGTCTTATTATGTACTGTTTATATTAGTTCTTTGCTCGAGGCCATTTAGTTTTTTGCTCAAGTTATTTGTTATTAAGAAATTTGGGTTTTTGAATTTTCCTAGGTTTGACATAATGTTTAATTGACCATTGAGGACCGTTGCAGATTTTTTTTTTTCTTTCAGTTAGCTCTTAAGATTTTATGAATTTGTGCATGTGTGCCCGTATGTGGTTATGTTTGTGTGTGTGTGTGTGTCTATATATATATTCGGATTTTCTTTAAGCATATATTTTGTTTGTGCATTCTGTTAGCCATTTTTGCTTTTGTTATCATGCCTATTATTGTAAGCACCGAAATTTTCTCCTTTTTCTCATGCTATCATGCAATCTTTTCTTCTCCTTTCCTTATTTGCTCGCTATTTTATCAACTACCTGATTTTAGACTCGCGATTTCTTTATTTTTCTCTCTGAGTCGTTGTCGCCTTCCCGATTTGTTTGAACCACTACCTCGACGCTCTATAAGAGTGGGCTAAGGGCGGAACATCCTCCCAATCTCCCTTCCTCTCTCGATTTCACACAAAACCGTCAGCCTTGTGACTGAATGCCTGTGATACAATCATGGTTAGTTTGTTGAGAAGATAGTGGTGGGATCGTAGGTGTGCAGCAATCACTGAAACTTCATCCTTCTTTCGTCCGCTTTTACCTGAAACCATTGAGGAAGTTAACCCTTGTCTTGCTCTGCTTTCCTCACATTCTCCTTCACGTGCACATCTTCTCTAAATCCTGTAAAATCATCTTCCAGTGCCATTTGCTTAATCTTGGTTTTAAGGTAAAACATGGGAGAAATGAGATTTAAGAACCTGGAGGATTTGGTGTCATTTTTTAATGTTTATTAAGTTTTTAAGCGTTGCATATGCAAATTCCCCGATATGTGTATTCATAAAATATAATTTTTTTTTTCATATCGAGCACTACCACATAAGCTGAAACTTGCTTTAACTTAGTCAATGTTCTTTATGCACTTGGGAGAGAGTAAATATGCAAGTATGGTCTTATTTGTCACAATACAATATTTTAAACTTTAAACATTTGATTCATATACTGATTATAATCTCAGCGCAAGGGGAAATATATTTTAATTATATAAAAACTTTCCAAATTTTAACTAATCTTCTTAGATTAAGTTTTTATTTAATTTAGTTAATTTAATTTTATGGTAAATCAGTAAATTTAGAAAAACCAAACTTTTTAAAAATTTCAAATTAAGATCTGATAGTAATTGACTAGAATTAATTTAAGGAGATTCATACCTCGCTTCTTTGTGCGATCGATACTAGGGCGTTAAAAGAAAATTTTATATTACTTGAAACGATTTGTATGCTTGCGTAGTACCCATAGTGTGTAAACTATTTTCTAAGTTTTATAATATTTCAATTTTGCAAACTAGTCACTAAATATAAATTAGGTCAAGTTTTTGGTCATTTTTTGAAAGCTAAATTATTGCGTAATTGCGGGTCGGGTTAGTTAGATGCAGTTATATTTGCACTAATGATTTGGAGGCACTACCTATATGGTGTTCGTTGTAAACTCTAAACTGATTATACAAGCTTGAAGTATATTTTTACTCATAATAAGTTGAACTTGAAACAAAGGTGATTGCTCGAGTTGATTAAGGACTGGGATTTGGAGATTTAATACTACTCTGGTAAGGCAAATGTGGCTGCAGATGCTTTAATTA
This sequence comes from Phalaenopsis equestris, assembly GCF_001263595.1. NCBI lineage: Eukaryota > Viridiplantae > Streptophyta > Magnoliopsida > Asparagales > Orchidaceae > Phalaenopsis > Phalaenopsis equestris. Next base: position 6,632 of record NW_018165743.1, on the reverse strand, counting down.
GAAAATCTTTGATGTTGCATGGTTGATCACTCAGGAGGAAGAGCTAGCATGAGAGATGGAATGACTTTAGCTCGAGATAATATTGACAAGAGCTACTCTCAACATGTTTCAACTTTCAATTCAGTCTACACTTGTGGACTGTGTTCAAGTAGCTCAAATGTTGGATGAAGTGTTACTACAACTTTGAGAGAAAACAAAGAATGGATCAAAGCTCGAATTTAATATCAATCAAGATGACCCTTTATGATTTCAAGATTGGTTGTGTATTTTAGATCAGGAAGGACATCGACATGAGATACTCCGTGAGGCATATTCTACTTTATATTCAGCTCATCCGTGGAACACTAAGATGTATCAGGATCTTAAGAAGCTATTTTGGCAGTCAGGTATAAAAATTATTGTAGCAGAGTTTGTAGCTAAGTGTTTGATCTATCTGATGGTCGAAGACCCGGTGGTCTATTGCACTTCCCATTTCAAAGTAAAATGGGAGGAGAATTCTGTGGATTTTGTTGTTGGCTTGCCAAGAACGAAGCAACGAAATGATGATATTTTAGTTGTGGTTGATAGATTAACTAAATTAGCTCATTTTCTACCAATCAAGAAGACTTATTTGGTAGTTAGCTAAGATCTACATAAATAACGTTGTCAACTATATAAAATTCTAACCAGCTATGTATCAGATCGAGATGGAAGATTTACCTTCAGGCTATGGAAGCTAGTGCAAGAAGCTATGGGAAAAAGATTAAAATTCAGTATTGTTTTTAATCCTCAAATGGATTGACAGTTGGAGCTCACCCTTCATAATTTAGAAGCTGAGAGCTTGCATTCTAGACTTTAGAGGTAGTTGTGAAGACTATATCTCATTGGTAGAGCTTGCTTATAATTATAGCGTTCGGGGCTAGTATCAGTATGAAACCATATGAAATACTTTATGGCGGAAAGTGTAGATCCCCCTTTTGTTGGTTTGAGGTGGGTGAGAGATGAATATTTGGACCTCAATTAGTGGATCAAGCCACTAAGAGGTTTGTCAAACTTGAGATCAACTACGTGTGGCCTAGGATTGACAAAAGAAGTACATCGACCCAAAAAATAGAGAGATTGAATTCAATGTTGAAGATCATGTTTTTCTTAAAGGTTTCACTTATGCCCAAAGTTACATGATTTAGCTAGTTTGGAAAGCTTCAGCCTTGTTTCATTGATCCTTTCGAGGTGATGGAGAAATTCAGTAGAGTTTCATATCGTTTGACTCTTCCTCCAAGACTTGCAGGAGTATACAATGTATTTCACTTTTTTTTTTACTTCGACATTATGTGCATGATGACTTATATTATCTGGTATGAGTCATTGATGATCTGAGGTGGCCCATGTTATGAAGAAATACCAAATCACATATCAGAACATGAAGTTCAGCAGCTTTGCCACCGATCTATTCCTTTAGTCAGAGTGCTTCAGAATATTCTTTCAGAATGAGATGCAACCTGGGAGATTGAAGAAAAGATGATCGTGAAGTACCCATAGCTTTTCCAGAATTGAAGTATGAATTTGGAGACCAAACTCTTTAAGGATAGCATGTCAGCACCAAAATTTTCTCCTTTTCCTCCTGCAATCAAGCGATCTTTATTTTCCTTTCCTTCTGTGCTCGCTACTGACATGCCTAAATTTTTTTGCTTTTGTTTCCACATTTAATGACTATTTTTAATGATATAACACTTTAATAAAAGGTATTTTTGATGTTTTTGGTTGTAGCTACACTAAATAGAGCAAGTAGAGCAATTGGAACGAAATTAGAGCAATTTGGAGTCAAAAGAAGCAAAAAGGCCAAAGTTGACCTGGCACCAAGGTGTCTGACAGTGACGCCTAAGCACCAAAATTTTGGTGCTTAGGCACCAAAAATGATTTTCTAGATGGTTCAATGAATATGGACGAATTTTGAAGGGGTGCATGAGGTGACTCTTGGTGATTATGAGAGCTCTATTTAAAGAGACTCCTGGAGAGTCCAAGGAGAGCCTTTTTGGAGGAATAATCTATTGGGAGGAAGAAATTATGAGAGAGAGAAGGACTTGAAAATTCTTTGAGGCTTGAAGGATTTCCTTGGTGGCTTGCTTAGATTTGAAGGAGAAGAGGAGAAGTGAGAGATATCTTCTTCACTACAATTCTAAGTGAGATTGGAGTGGAATTGTAAGGAGAGTGAGTCATTTATAAGTTATGTATTTTGTTTATTTTACTTAATCTTGTTTTGAAAACCTATATTTATTTATTAGTCCATATGTTGTTATGTCTTCTCCATAAGGTCTTAGTAGTTTCCTTTGTCTTTCTCCCTGGAATGAGGAATAGTTATGTGTAGGAATAAAGTTTAGTAAAAGTGCTTCTAATTTCATAAATTGTGATGATATAAATTTTATGCTTAATTTATTTATCGATCTGGCCAATTGATTTGTTAAAATCTGTTGTGAAACATAATGACTCGAAAGGGTTATGCTTTTCTCAACATAGTAAGGATCACATTTATTTTCAAGGATGAGAATCTAGTCTATGGAGTTAAGCACAAATAAATAGAGAAAAAAGTTTTGATGGGCATAATTTGGATATTTTGGAGTGACAAGCTAAAACTTCCAATTTGATTCAGATGTTTGGAATCTAAAACAAGATGTTAGCCTTCAGATAAAGGGTACGTGGAGCTCTAGAGTCACAACTAGCATCTTTCCAGCCTAACCATAGGTTTAGGGACTTGACTCTGGATTAGCCAATATTCTTTATGCACTCGAGAGAGTGTAAAGGATAGGTATGCTTCTATTTGACATAATACATTAATTATATTTTAAATTATTAGATTCACACACTGATTATAAACTCATTGTAAGGGGAAAGATGTTTTATACAATTTGAACTCTTTTATATATCGCTAGTTTGGAATTACTTAGTGGTAACTTTACATTTTAGTTTTTTAGATTGTCTTGCATTTGTATTTTGTATTTGCTTATCATACTTAGCATTCCTTTTAAATTCTGTAGGATTAGTTAATCCGCAAAAAGTTTTCACCATTTCCTAAATAAGTTAACTGCAGTTTAAAGAGGATTTTACTAAAGCCAACCTATAAGAGTTTTGCCTATCCCTATGAGATCGATACTTAGGACTCCATTAGAGTCCTATATTACTTGAAATGATATGTATACTTACATAGTACCCTTAAAGTGTGAACCATTCTGTCAACTTTACATAATAATTAATTTTGCGCACTAGCAACTTAATATAAATTGGGTCAAGCTTTTGACCATCTTTCAGGACTTAAATAATTATGTAATTGTGGGTCTGATCAAGTTTTTAGCGTTATTGCCGGGGATAGCAACGAAACCTTTTGAATTAAGAAAATTTTTATTTGAGCTGCAAATTTTTAATAGGAAAATTGTAGTAACGTTTATATATGTGCTTTTGTGTGTGTATTTTAAAAATAAAATAAATAAATAAATATATATATATATATACATAATTATTTTTTTAATTCATGTGTTTTGCTTGTTTTTGTTATTTTTCTTTAATAGTGCATGTGTATTACGATATTTGAAGGAATTTAGAAAATCAAATTGATGAGAATGTACAAAAACTTTTAAGAGATTAAGTTAACTCTACGGTAGATGAAATTCATCGTATTACACAAACTCCTATCGTAGAAGCCAACACATTTGAATTAAAAACTGCTCATTCAGATTTTATAGAATAACCAATTTAGGGGAACTCCATCTGAAGAGCCTAACTTACATCTTGCAAGTTTTTTAGAATTTTGTGCCACATTTCAGTATAATATTGTCTTTAACGATGTTGTTAAACTTAGGCATTTTCCTTTTTTCTTAACAAATAAAGCTAAAATGTGATTGAACTCATTAGGACCTGGATCTATTAGAACTTGGAGTGACCGAACACAGAAATTCTTGGCTAAGTATTTTCCACCTTCAAAGACTGTTAAGCTAATAACTGATATTATATTTTTTGTCAGATTGAACAGAAATCAATATACGAGGATTGGGAATGCTTTAAAGAACTTCTTAAGAAGTGTCCACATCATTCTTTGTCTGATTGGTTAATAATTCAAACATTTTATAATGGGTTAGTAGGACCTCTTAGATCTAATATTGATGCACTGCTGGTGGTTCATTAATGTTAAAATCTTTTGATGAAGCATATTCTTTAATTGAAGAAATGACTACTAATAGTTTTTCAATGGCCTTCTGAAAGGGAAAACCCTAAGAGAATAAGCAGTGTCATGATTCTGATGCTATTTCTATGTTAGCATCTCAAGTAGCTGCAATATTAAGAAGGATATATCAAATTGGAATGAATTTATCTCATCCACCTCTTGTGATTGAAGAAAATTCCTTAGGACATGGTTAATTCTAACTTCCTACATTTGAGACTTAAATGCAATTAACAATAAACTTAATAACCTCTGTTCTAACTATTACAACTTAGGTTGAAAAAACCACCCTAACTTAAACTGGAATAATAATTCTGGTGGTGCTAACCAACAATGGGGGAACAATCAAGCGAACTCATTAGGAAACTGGAACAACCAAGGTAGTACTAATTATAGACCGACTTATCCTCTAGGATTTAACAATAACCAACAATTTAAGGAGAAGAAGTTGTCTATAAAAGAAGTGGTGTTACATATGTGTAATCAATTACAAATTCAAGGATACAATTAAAAATATTGAAAATCAACTGGGATAAATCGCTAACGTATTTAGCAATAGGCCTTAGGGAACTCTTCTTATTAATACAAAAATTAATCCTAAAGACCTTAACAAAGAGTAAGTTAAATTTGTTCAACTAAGAAGTAGAAGAAAATTGAAGATGAAAATTCGAAAAGAGATTGAAGTTTAGCAAGAGAGAAGAGAAATTGAAAAGTCTGATGAAGATATTCCTCAAGACTTACAAAAACATATTTCTCTAATGAAGATCAATTTAGAACGATCACCACCTTCATTTCCTCAGATATTTTGAGAACACAAGTTAGATAAATAATTTTCATAGTTTTTGAAAATATTCAAGAAGTTAACTATTAATATATCATTTGTTGAAGCTCTGGAGCAGATGCCGAGCTATGTAAAATTTATAAAGGATATTCTTAAAAAGAAAAGAAAATTTACAGACAATGAGACGATTGCCCTTAGCAAAGAGTGTAGCGCGATAATTCAGAAAAAAACTTCCTAAAAACTTAAAGACCTTGGTAGCTTTACTATTCTATGTGCAGTAAGAGATATATTTTATGGGAAAGCTCTATACGATTTAGGGGCTAGAATTAACCTCATGCCTCTATCTATTTTCCAAAGGTTAGGCTTAGGAGAAATTTATCTCACGTTTGTAACTCTTCAGTTAGTTGATCGATCGATCACTTACCCATGTGTTAGTAAAAGTGGATAAATTTGTCTTTCTTGTAGATTTCATTACGTTAGATATGGAAGGAGATAAAGAAATTCCAATCATTTTAGGGAGATCTTTTCTTTCCACTAGAAGATCTATGATAGATGTGCAAAAATGGGAGTTAACCATGAGAGTCAATGATTAGCAAGTTACATTTAATATATCAAAATTGATGAAATATCCAACAAAGAGAAGAGTTGATGAATGTTTCATAATGAAACTTATCAATCATTTAAGTAAAAGTCATTTCAAGGAAATATATGAAGATAAAATGGAACATGAAGAACTAGAGTACGAAGAAGATGTTGATCTGAAAGATAAAAAATTGAAAAGATTAATGAGGATACAAATTATGTTCAGGAAAATTTTGAGCTGTTGAACACTAGTTAAAACGGTAAATCTTTTAGTCCTTCAATTGAAAAACCTCCTGAACTAGAGATGAAAGTTGTACCTACACATTTAAAGTATGATTTTCTAGGGAATTCATCTACATTACCTGTTATAATATCCTCAGACTTAACTGAAGATCAAGAACAAAAATTAATGAAAACTTTAAAAAATTATAAGAAAACTTTTAGATGGATGATAACTGATATTAAAGGTATTAGCCCTTCCATTTGTATGCACAGAATTTTAATGGAAGAGAATCATAAGTCGGGGGTTGATCCTCAAAGGAAACTGAACCCAATAATGAAAGAAAGAGTAAAGAAATAAATTATAAAGTGGTTAGATGGTGTAATTATTTATCCTATCTCGGAACATTGCTTGGGTTAGTCTAATCCACTGTGTTCCTAAGAAATGAAGGGTGATTGTATCTGCTAATGAAACGAATGAATTAATTCCAACTCGATAAGTCACTAGGTGGAGAATTTACATTGATTATAGAAAATTAAATCTCATCATAAGGAAAGGTCACTCTCCTTTATCTTTTTTGGGTCAAATTTTAGACAGGCTATCGGGGCACAGATATTTTTGTTTTTTGGATGGATATACCAGTTATCACCAAATTTCTATAGCTCCTGAGGATCCAGAAAAAGGCCACATTCATTAGTCCTTACGTGACTTTTGCTTTTAAACTGATGCCCTTTGCATTATGCAATACGCCTACAACTTTTTAAAGGTGCATGAAGTCCCTTTTTTATGACTTAATTGAGAAAGGAATTGAAGTTATTATGGATGACTGTCGGCACTATTTTTGGTGTAAGGTTTGCCCG
>NW_018165742.1:572556-588812 GCF_001263595.1 Phalaenopsis equestris | reverse complement strand
TTTCAGTGCGGACGACACCACAGCAGAATGGTGTGACAGAAAAAGAAGAAAAGACCTCACAAAAATGAGGTCAACAAGTGATAACGATATGCTCTCAGTTTCATGAACTCAGTTCACGTATGCATGAATTCTTGATTCTGGGTGTTCTTATCACATAACACCTAACATAGAGTAGTTTATTTCATACGGGTCAACTAATTCTGGCTCAGTTTATTTGGGTGATGATAAATGCTGCAATATAGTTGATATTGGAGAAGTCAGAATTCAGATGTATGATGGCACTGTTAGAACGTTATGTGATGTCAGACATATTCCAGATCTGAAGAAGAATTTGATTTCCTTGGGCACTCTACACAGAAATGGTTTTATTCCTAAGACTGATGAGGATAGGAAAACTATCAGAATTGTTAAGGGTGCACTGACTGTGAAAGGAAAAAATATATTTTCTATGCTTATAATTACCTGACATTAATTTTTGGTTTTTAATGGTTTTGAGATTGCTCTTATTCTTACTTAACCCTATTTCCTCTATTTTCCTTTATTTCTCTACCGATGTTTTAACTAATTCATCTTGAAATATAACCAACTACTACTTTGTAGTTTAGTTGGTGGCACTCGATCTTTGTAAGTTCTGTATTCTTGGAAAACAGACTAGAGTCAGTTTTATGACTGGAAAGCACAAAAATGAAGGAATTCTTGATTATGTGCATTCTGATGTATGGTGCCCTACTAGGGAGTTGTCATTGGGAGGATCTCAGTATTTCGTTACCTTTATTGATGATTTCTCCAATTACCTTTTCTCCAGGAAAGTTTGTGTGTATTTCTTGAAGCAGAAATCTGAATTCTTCTCTAAATTCAAGTTGTGGAAAACTGAGGTGGAGAACCAAACTCGTAGAAATATCAAGTATTTGAGGTTTTATAATGACACAAAGTACATAGATTTGTAGTTTTAGAAGTTTTGTGAGGAGCATGAGTTTCAGATGTATTTTTCAGTGCGCAAGACACCACAGAGAAATTTTTCAGTGCGGACGACACCACAGCAGAATGGTGTGACAGAAAAAATGAACAGGTCCTTAACTGAAAGGGCAAGGTGTTTGAGACTGAATGCAGGGCTTCCTAAGAGTTTTTGGGCAGAGACTGTGAATATGACATGCTATCTCATCAATAGATCACCTCGAGCATCATTGGGCGGCAAGGTCGCGGAAGAGGTATGAATAGGTAATCCAATTAAATTTGATCATTTACGAATTTTTGGATGTCCTGCTTATGTGCATGTACTTGGAGATGAAAGATCCAAACTTGATGCAAAATCCAAGAAGTGCATCTTTCTGGGCTACAAGAAAGGTGTGAAAGGATACAAGTTTTGGGATCCGATTGCAAAGAAGATGGTGATCAGCAGAAATGCGGTTTCTGATGAACAGTTTATGTTACAGCAGAATTAAGACAAGATGCCAGAGAAGAGTTCCAGTTCAGATGCAGTGCAGATGGATTTAGAACAACAACCAGTTGCTTCTGAGAGAGGTGAAAGTTCAAATCCAACACCTGGTGATTTTATTCTAGATGATCTGCAGAATTACAATCTAGCCAGAGATAGACAGAGAACAACAATCATACTCACATCGTCTGTAACCAATCTGCATCATGTAGGAGTCAAATCGCTTGTATCATTGTCTTGAAGACTGTTTCAACTCATACAACGATTTCTTTAACCTGCAAACCAGATGCTCCTGTCCAAGCTGAGTGAACCCTTCTGGCTGCTCCATGTAAATCTGCTCCTCCAAATCACCATGCAAGAAAGCAGTTTTAACATTCATCTGCTCCAAATGCAAATCTCAAAGAGCTACTAATGCAAGCACTGCCCTGATTGAAGTATGTCTGACCACAGGAGAAAAGATTTCATCATAATCTATCCCCTTCTGCTGCAAAAATCCCTTTGCAACTAGTCGAGTCTTGAACTTTTCCCCATCTTTTTCTGATACTGCTAGTTTCCTTTTGTAGAGAAGGGGATAGATTATGATGAAATCTTTTCTCCTGTGGTCAGACATACTTCAATCAGGGCAGTGCTTGCATTAGTAGCTCTTTGAGATTTGCATTTGGAGCAGATGAATGTTAAAACTGCTTTCTTGCATGGTGATTTGGAGGAGCAGATTTACATGGAGCAGCCAGAAGGGTTCACTCAGCTTGGACAGGAGCATCTGGTTTGCAGGTTAAAGAAATCGTTGTATGAGTTGAAACAGTCTTCAAGACAATGATACAAGCGATTTGACTCCTACATGATGCAGATTGGTTACAGACGATGTGAGTATGATTGTTGTGTTTATGTGAAAAGCCTTAATCATGGTTCTATTAATTTTCTGTTACTGTATGTTGATGATATGCTGATTGCTGCAAAAAATATGAATGATGCCTGTGGTTTGAAAGTTTTATTGAGCCATAAATTTGACATGAAAGACTTGGGTCCTACGAAGAAGATTCTTGGAATGGAGATTCATCGAGACAGAGACTCAAGACGATTGTGTCTATCTTAGCGAGACTATGTTGAGAAAGTGTTGGAAAGGTTTGAGATGAGCAATGCAAAGCCTGTGAGCACTCCTTTGACAAATCATTTTACATTTTAAACTTTCTTCAGAATTAAGACTGATACAAAAATTGAAGACATGACAAAGGTTTCATACGCCAGTGTTGTTGGCTGCTTGATGTATGCTATGGTGATGTATGGCTGCTTGATGTATGCTATGGTATGTACTCGTCCTGATTTGACTCATGTTGTTAGTCGAGTCTGCAAATACATGGCTAAACCTGGAAGACGACACTGGGAAACAGTCAAGTGGATTTTCAGGTATTTGAAGGGTACTGTAGGGCATGAAATTATTTTTGGCAGTCAGAAGATGTTGTAGGGTATATTGATTCCGACTATGCAGGTGATTTGGATGACAGACGGTCTACAACTGGATATTTGTTTACTCTTGGTGGAGGACCTATATGTTGGAAATCAACAATTCAGTCTATTGTGACATTATCTACAACTGAAGCTGAGTACATGACAGTAGCTGAAGCTGCTAAAGAAGCCTTATGGCTTGCTGGGCTAGTAAAGGAACTGGGCGTTGAGCAATGTGGAGTTCAGTTGCATTATGATAGTCAGAGTGCTATTTATCTGACTAAGAACCAGGTGTACCATGCGAGAACCAAGCACATTGATGTCAGGTATCACAAGATCAGAGAGTTGATTGCTTCTGGGGGAATACTGTTGCAGAAGGTTCATACTGATGAGAATGCAACTGATATGTTGACCAAGCCAGTTACTATCAACAAGTTCTTGCATTGCTTGGACTTGTTGAATGTTTGCAGTTGCTAGAGAAGCATGGTGGCCCAACTCACAGTGGTGCAGGTGTAACTCTCGGGTATTTTTCTCCTAAGGGGTTGGATATTCGCCAAGGTGGAGATTTGTTATGGTATGACTCATATACCATATTGAGAGACGCTGGATCAAAGCGGAGCAGAGCGGGGCAGAAGAATCTATCCAAATTGGGAAGTTACGTGGGTTGGGGTGCGGGGGCAAAGCCCCGCGGTATGGTACATGGGTAATGTTGTAATTATATATTGTGCATAAGGTTTACTCTTGGGGTTATAAATAGGCCTGTTAGTAATCCCAGGAGGTATCCCTAATTTCTATAAATTCTTTTCTGATTATTGAAAGGAACTCGCCGCTCTGCTCCCGATGACCTCGTTAAATCTCTGTGTTTTTCTGGATTTGTGTCGTTCTAGTTATTCTTCGCCCTATTTTACTCAACATTCTTGTAGTTAAAAAAAATAAAAAATTAAGTCATGTCTTGTAGGTGCTACTTACTATAGCAAAGTCACACCTAAGTGGTGGGACTTTGCATATTTTTTATTTATTGTATTCTCTAATTAAAATTTGCATTATAAACATTTCAAAAGTTTCATCTTTGGTATAATATTTTCCTTTTAGGAAAGAAATTTATGAGTCTGTACAAACAAATTTGTCATTCCAATGCTTGAGATATTTTTAGAATCCACCATCAATAGAAATATAATCTCATCATTTAGGATAACTTCAGGAACAAGTACTATGTAATTGTTTGGTCGATATTGGATAAAGATTCTTATGGAGGAGATAGTAAGAGAGAAAAAACCATTAAATTAATTGCAGGCTTTATGAAATAAACTCAAATTAGAATGTTAGATACACTAAAAAATTTATTAAAACCATAATTTCTTGAAATTTATAACTCATATGTGTTAATTCTAATGAGCTATAAAATTTAAATTCTTTTGCCTTACCCACATTTACTTGTTCTTGACTGACAACACTTTTCATTAATTTTATCACAGTGTTTAAATAGTACTTGCCTCATGTTGACATCAACAAAAAGTTTATAATTGTCATAATTAATAGTTTATGTGTAGAAATGCTTTTCTTGCACATTAAGCAGGTTGTCATATGTTTTTTTAAGAATTGCATCTGTTTCACTTAAACCTGATACATGATATGATTATATGAGTGAATATCCTCAAGAAAATTAATACAAATGATTTAAAAATAAGTTTTCAGGAATTATGCACCTTTTTGAATTGACCGGTTCATCAACTATAGTTGGCATGATTTGTTGAATTTCCTATACAGGCTTAGCTTCAATTTTATTTTATTAGAAAATTAGGTTTAAATATGATCACATCCTCAATATTACTTACAAACACTAATTATGTTTTTTGTTTAAGTATAGATTCATAATCATGAACATGATCTATTGTAGATATATATTTAGATTGAATAACATTAGATGCAGACTTATACGCAATTGTAAATCAGTTTTAACATCTAAAACTTCTTCAAAAGAGTATTTATAAAATACAATATCTTTAATTAGATCATATTTAGCCATGCATGATTCCTGTATTGGTGTGTATGTGGTAAAATTAATAAGAGATGACTTTGATTTTTCTCTTAGAATACAAGTTACATATGCTATAGTTCTGATGGAATACTCATAACATACTCTAGTTTTAATCATCTAAATAAAATCTCAGATAATTTTTTCTATGAATTGTAGTTTATTCAACTCCTAAGCTATTGCAGACGGCCTATATTGATACAAATACCCGTAATACAATGGTTTATTGGTACAAATACCGGTAATACAATGGTTTATATGCAAATTATATTGCTACAATGCTTGTAAAATTTGCCTCTGTTCACTGAGCAAGAGGGCATTTTTTTTTTTTTTTTTTTTTTTTCCACCAAAGAGTTTGAGCAACCTTTACTTATTTTATTTTAACAAATTTAACTTTTTTGAAATTAATAGTATAGACATTTAGTTATCTAGTCATCTGCTTTGTATAGGTTCAATTTAAATATAGAATTCCTTCCTCCCACATCCAAAACCCCAAAAATAGAATTAAAAAAGAGCACAACAAAGGAGCCACAACCAATGCTACATATGCTCAAACAACCAGATATAAGAAATCCTATATAATAGATGCCACAATCTGGAGGAATTGGCTAGCTACATTATTAGCGCAACAGTATTGTAGGAAAATCATAATTTTAGCCCCAAAGATAGATAACACAACAGACAAGCGGCTAAAATCTTATAGAGAATAAGACAACAGAAGCATATACGTTTCTGACTATAGAGCTCGCATAGTCTTGGGCGGTTTAGTGACATAATCGACCTGATTGAGTCACTCTCTATTCTAGTTTGGTTGGAAAAGCTCAGCCGGTTCAGGTTTAAGTGGGGTTTTGGTTCAATTGGTTCAAGCTTGCACGGTTCTTTACTCGGCTTGTTTGCGCCAATTTTTGATTTGATTGAACCAGAGGCTCCTTGTTTCGTTTCAATTAATCAAGCATTTCAAACATTTTTTGTTTCAAACAGCCCATTAGCTATCTATACTGCATGTGTAGATAAGCAGAAGGATGTAATGTATGAAAGCAAGCCTCTTTCCAGCGTTTATATTGACTGATCTGAAATTTTTTTATGCACACTTACACAAAACTTAACCTGTATTTATATTTTTAACCATTATCAACATCCATGCTAAACTCTTCCAAATTTTATTTCTTTAACCCTCAGCTAAACCACACAAATCATATTTATTCCCCTGCCCTGCTCAACATTGCTTTACTATGACAAGAGATTGGTCCTTCGGCGAAGTTCTAAAAGCTGTGTTTCCTCTTCTGGACGGCAACGATCTAACTTCCTGCCTGCTCGTATCCCGTCAATGGCGAGACATAGCCAAGGACGAATATTTCTGGAAATGCCTCTGCTCCAAAAGATGGCCCTCCATCTGCAAGAGACCTCCACCCTCCCTAAGCTACCACAAGCTCTACCAAACCTTCTCCAAACCCACTCCGCAACCCCCTCTTCCCCCACAATTATCATTTGAAGATATCGAATTCTACATCGATCTTTGGTCCGGAGAGCGACTCATCTTCTCAGAAGCCATCTCCGGCTCAAACCTTCGAGGTGGAATCATGAACCGACCCCGCGACATATCGGACATCCTCACGGCTCATCTCGACGACCCCGATTACAAGATGATAATGCAGGTCGAACCGAGCTTCACCATTCCTTTAGGACACGTCACCGTCTCCGTCCTCGCTGCCCGCCGAGACACAAATAAGATGGCATGCATCCTCAACAGAGCTCTGTTCGATTACATCGATAGCAACGCATTCAGGGCGCTGGCATATGACTATCTGAACTTCTCCCCTGCTCATCCTTTTATATCTGGAATAAGAGCTTGGGTTTCTTTGCTATTTCTGGATGTTAATAATGATACTATCATGGATGTGTTTGGAATCGAGATCGACTTCTGTGATGCCGCGAGCTCAGAGGACGAGGTTCTATGGCTTCTCGACATGCTTGACTGGAAGTAAAAAAGAGATTTGGGATTGTCCTTAGTTAATTTGTATATATTTTGAATTCCCCTTGATGTTGTAATGGTGAAGATGGGGGTTTGTGTAAGTTTGGACTTTGTATTTCTTGTGCAGACTTGGGCTGAATGCTTCTTTGGTTCCTTATGTTTGCAAGTTAAATTTTGAAGGTTAGAGTCCTTATTGGATACTTTAAATTTAGGGGCATTTGCATGCATACCACCCAATTCTTATGTATTTACATATCTAACATCAACTCTTTTTTTTTTTACATTTATACCTTATTAAAAAAATACTATTAGAAAGTTAAAAATTTTTATTAATTAAAAATGTCACACATAACCTTCATGTAAAGTGGTTGGCATGACATGCAGCCCATGCATCATCATTCATGTCCTGACATCTAATAAAGATAAACACAAATTGCTCCCTTTACAGCTTTATTCCCCAGCTTCTTCCCATCTGATTTTGACCTCATAACTACCTTCTCATCAACTCCATACATTTTTATTTTATTTTTATTTTTGTATTTAATAGAGCAAGCATCATGTTATATATTATTAATAATAAGTGAAATTAGTGCAATCCAATATAGGCTAATAATTAAATAAAATTCTCCATCATACCTTTCACTCTCAATTCATAAATTTCATAGTTGTCTACATCTAATGTCTTAGACTTTAACTTTTATTTATTTACTCATCTTTAAAATAATGTTAAAAATATATATATTTTTTTATTTTATGAGTTTTCTATACTGACTTTGTACGTCAAAAAGGTTTAGGGGAGGCAGATCCTCTATAAGGAGATCGTGAGACTCACTTGATCAAACGAGCAAAGCCATGCAAGACGACGAATCAGCGATCCAAGCATGAGTCATTTAACTAGAGATTTGATAGGAAAGTGACCGAGCCACCCACAATACTAAAGCCTGCTTGATGCAATGGCGAGTCCCGCAGCGGAGCTGGCCTAAGGGAAGACCCAGTTCCATAAAATATCTCCGACTATCCAATGGAGACACCCCAAATGCTCGTTAGTAGGGATCAAAGCTATTTAACTAAATTGAGTTGATTCCGTCAACCCGAACTTAACTAAACTTAGTTGGTCGAGCCAGAAGACAGTTGAATGATAAGCCATACTCGTAATGCCCCGATACAAACCCCCTCCTAACTCGAGCACAAATCTATTATCACCACTGCACTATCTCCCCTATATATAAAAAAAAAAATTTTTTTTTTTTGAAAAATGATGCACTATTCAAAACATTTCATTAGTGTCTCTCTTTCTCTCTCTATTCGCTTTATTCATTGGATGTGATTCACGTACAATCTTGGATTCAACAGACTTAGCTCATAATTCTAATTTATATTGGAATAAGATAATTTTATTTTATAAAACATATGTAAAACCACATTATTAATATTATATCCATACTAAACAAATTATATGTCTACGTATGCATGACCTCATCCTCTCATAGGTTATATAGATTTTGTAGAACACATAGAATACATATATATATATACATATATATGGCAGCGAAATCTTAGATTTTATTTCACCAATAAGGAAAAAAAAACTTTTTTAATTTTATTTCTGGCTGTCATACTTTTCTCTGAAAAGCTTTGTGGGCCCATTTTTATGCAATCATGATTTTGAAATTTTTATTTATTTGAAATTTGCTCCATTAAAAACATCTGCTTGCTAATATGATATTCAAAAAACTGCGATAACAACTATAATTATTTTTTCGGATAAATTCATACCGCAGCTGAAAAACTACAACGACATCTAATCAGGACCGGTGCGAAACATAAATTTCAGGAGCAACTTTTTCAAAAACACAAATTACCCAAAACTGCAACGTGATGTCACACCACCGCCCCAAATGAAAGTCATTAGATTAACTTAGATTATTATATTTTTTTCATATACTTGATTCATATATATTTATACACACACATGATTATTTTATATGAGGGGTTAATTTGTAAAAAAGAAATTATTTTTTATTTAGATTTGGTGGCTGATTATTTGAAAAAATAGTAGAACCTTAGCTAGGCAGTTGAGATGTCTTTTAGATTAGGGAGGGGTGATGCGCAATCTTCTTCAATGAAAATTCATGATATATTTTTTTTTTGAAAATATAAATACATTTTATAATTTTGCAATTTCAAACATTTTAAATTTGTTTAAGGAATATGAAATATTTCATGCATTATAAATTTTATTATAATAAAAAAAATTGGCTTGATTCATGTCATGATAGCCAAGATTGAAGAAATAAGTTAAAGTCATTTATTATCTTGGGGTTTATGTCTAAATTTTATTTACAAAAATATCTAATGAGTATTATTTTTAAATAATTTAATTGATTACAAGGCTACAAAAATTTTTAATCAATTATAATTATTAATTTTAAATAGAAAAAATATACTAAAATATATTTAAATGAACATTTTAATATAAACTATAGTATTTAAATCTCATACTTACATCTAACATTTTTCGAATGAGTGATTAGGGTTATGAAAATAACTCGTTGTTCGCGAACAGCCTGTATTCGGCTCGCCAAGCAAACTAGTCGAACACAAATAGATTTTTTAAGCTCGATATATAAATGAGCCAAACACGAATAGTAATATATTTTAACAAGCCGAATACGAAAAATATTTGGACTCACTCAAACTTGACTCGTTTACACCCATACATGTGACACTAATAAACTATGTCAAACTTAAAAAGGTAATAAAATTACTTCATAAATTTATAAGATTTTATGATTTGGTCATACCATATGTAATTAATTTTTATTTTTCTTTTTTTAAATATAAATTATATTATTATAATAATAAGGAAATTTTACATATATGGCACTTAATTCTTAATTATAATAATAATATAATTATATAAATAACCCTTTCTTTCTCAATTTGTCCCCACCGATCCTCCGATATCGAGCTGGATCGAGCTGATGGGCCGAAGTCGATGACGGCGAGGGGCTCCGCCTCCACCGACAACAAGCGGCCGCCGTATTCTCGAACGAGCTCACCGCCTTCTCATTAGAGGGGAGGATGCAGCTCCGGATCTCGCCGAGCATGAGAACCATCACGATCTCGAGCAACAATGGGGTCCTCGACTCGATGAAGGTCAAAGTTGGAGCCGGTGCTCGCCCGCCGCCCTATCGAAATCTCTTCTACACCGTTTTAATCCTCGCCTTCCTCCTCCCCTTCGTCTTCATCCTCGCGGCCATCGTAACTCTCGAGGGTGTTGATAACTGCTCCTCCTTCGGTACTCTACCTTCCTCTCCTTTTCTTATTAGATGATGAATTCCCTTGGTCTGAATTGGAATTTTAGGGTTAGTTTTGACTGGAATGAATTTGGTTGTTTTTTTTTTTTTTTTTCCTTGTGGAGGTAATGAATATGCGTCTATGAATATGTTTAGATTGGTTGCAAATGAGTGATTGATTGGTGCTGGTGTTTTAAGTATTGTATTGCCTGTTGGATTTTTATTTGATTGATGAGTTTGTTGTGGATGTGATTGTTTTCTTGTGGTGTTTGGGTGAGTTGTTTTTGCTGTGATTCTGATGTGGATGGTTGGGATTTTGGATTCCATTGTGGCATTTCTAGTTGATTTTTTTTGTTGTAATTAGAAAATGAAGGCGTATCTGTATTGGCGCTGATTTTCTTCATGTGGATTTGAAAGAACTATTTGATTTTGAATTAGCGGATCCGAGTCATCTGGCCGGTGTTCTTGTATATGAGAACGGCTTCTTGCTCAAAATTAACTATATTAAACTCCAAGTATACTCCTGCATAGATAAATGCACTTCTGATTTTGCTTGTGTTGAATTTAAGAATTTCTAAAATTTTTTTAAATTTAAAAAATTGGGCTTGATTCAGCGAAAAAATTTGCACTTTTTCGACTCAAGAGGAGCAGAAATCGAAAGGTTGCCTGGCTGGAACTCAACTAATGACCACCCTCTGCTTGTAGGTACAGTTATTTTAAATGGAAAGTTGGAAATGATATACTTTTCCTATATTTGATATTAATGTAGGACAAATTTTACACTTTAGCATAGATTTCTTAACAACATATTGGAAAAACTTTTACTCTAATATTGATTATAAATTATAGGGAGCCTTTTTAGATCAACCTAGCTTTCTAGAACCATGCCTGACTTTATTTAATAGATTGTGCACCTTCATTGTTATTTCACAAATTTATCTTATATGTTTGTTTTAAAAAAAATATTTCTAACCATCTACTTGTTCTTTAATCTTCTTACACTTCATCTGTTTTTGTTCAACAACCTATAATCATTTGGGGTTATAGCAATTTTCTTTATATTTCTTTTCTTTATTTGCAAAATTACTTAACAAACTTCACTACGATTGTATTAGGCTTTTCTTAAGAGTTTGTTCTTTTCTCCAATTACATTAATTTGGTATTTTATTGTTGTGTTGATGGATAACCCCCAGTAAAATCTTAGGTTGAGATGTTTATGTTTATTTTTTTTAGAAGATTGATTATAGAAAAATACATCATGGTCATTCATATGTTATTTTGGCTTTTTTACTTTCTTAAAGTGATGTTATTTTTTTTATTTCCTGCCTATCTATTTTCTATTTATATGTTGTTTCTCTATTTTAGGGTTAGTTTTTGGTGAGTTTGATTTTAGATTACTGTCAAGGACAGCCATCGACGTCCTCCTTTCCCTTTCTAGGGCTTTATCCGAGGACGGTGGTGTGCTAGCTGTATCTTTCTCTGAGGTAGTGTTTATCCACAACGTTTCCTTCCTTCCTGGCTACTACACTTCCTTCCACTTGCACACCGTCCCTCTTCCTTAAATTTCTTGTGGCCCAACTGCCTGTTGTTGCCGACAGTCACCTCACAGCACCCTTGCTACTGCCTCTTTCACCATGCCCTTACTAATTAGCTGCCCAACTTCCCTTCAGCCCTCTCACCTCTTCCAACTGCCTATTTCTCCTTCTCAGGCGTAGGTCCTTCAACACGTGCTCCTAACCGACAGTTTCCAACAACCTAACTGGTCTCATCTCGTTCCCATAATCCTTCCTATTTCCACTGTGAGGCCAAACCCCTTCCCCATGCTACCTGCTCACCTGATGCCCCTCCTACCCCCCCTCACGTATGACTCTCCCAATCACCCAACATTCAAAACAACACTGTAACACTTTCCCCCCAACCCACCTGCTGTCACAGCCTTTTCCCGCACCATCTGGCTCTATCGCAAGCCCCAACCATCCCCTCCTCGTGTTGTCCAGCTGATGTTTGGCTCTTCTCCTTTGCTCTAAGGTGTTCTTTTATGTTTGTTGTCATTTATTTATTGTTTGAAGAGTTGTCGTTATAACCTTTGAATTTCAACAATGATATTATTATTTCTTTTATGGTTTGAATTTTTTCCAGTATCATTTGGTATTGGAGCTAGTCTAACCCTACTCCTATCCTTGGGTTTCCTAGCATCTTCCATATCACAGTTTTTTTTTTCTACCGCCAAATACCCTTTTCAATACCACATATCTCTATCCCAAATACCCCCTTACTGATTTTCAAAATTAATAACCTTAAACCAATTATTTTTTCCCTCTTTCTCCTCTCAACCTTAAACCCTATCCATGCTACTAAGTAGATACATGCCTGAGCCTACCCGGGAGGAGATATAACAAGAGATCCACCAACTTCAGCAGAGGCTTGCGGACGTCGATTATGGAATTCAATGCGATGTTACCCTCGACCGTGATCGGGAGAGGTGAATGAGAGAACGAGAGAATCTAAAGATGAAGTGAGGACACAACGCTAATTCCTGCTAGCTTACTATAGACAAAGGGTTCGGATTATAGCTTCAGAAGTGGAGAGACCACATCTTATAGGCAGAGTTCAACCTCAGGGTCTGACATCCAAATTACACCTACGAGAATATCCAAGCTGACCCCATTAGAGCAAAACT
The DNA here is from genome assembly GCF_001263595.1 of Phalaenopsis equestris. NCBI lineage: Eukaryota > Viridiplantae > Streptophyta > Magnoliopsida > Asparagales > Orchidaceae > Phalaenopsis > Phalaenopsis equestris. The sequence goes on along the minus strand of NW_018165742.1, from coordinate 575,948 downwards.
GAGTCAGAGTGGAGAACATGTAGAGCAATCCGCATCTTTAAATCTATCCGAGCCAAGACGTTTTGCAAGTGTTACAAATTTAGGCATATTGAATCAAACTGCACAACCCGGGGGTGATTTGTTTCACGGAGCTGGGTGTTTTCGAAAAATTGGGTAATGATGCAGTAGACACTGAAGACGGTGATGACACAAAGCAGAAGGACGAGCTTCCAGTTGAAGTGAAAAAAAAAAAAGAGATCCAGAAGAAGATGCAGAGTTCAGAGAGGATTCTCAAATTTCAGCCAAAAGGAAGAGACGTCGTCGATTCTAGTTGACCTTAAGATAGAGATTTCAATTGAGGCAACAATAGCTATTCTATAAGATAGTGATGCTGATCTAATGGGTAGGGCTGTTAAAAAAACTTGTTGTTCGCGAACAACCCGTGTTCGGCTCGTTAAGTAGCTTATGTTCAGTTCGTTCATTAAGTAAACGAGTCGAACATGAATAAATCTTAAAGCTTGAATTATAAACGAGCCGAACACAAAACTCTTTGTTTGCTTGTGTTCGGCTCGTTTTAGCTCGAAATAAAAAAAATTATATAACTATTTATATAACAATATATTACATATATTATTTATATAATAATATATGATATATATTTATGTCTAAGTTTAAATCATAGCACCTCATGTGGCAATGTGGTTAGTACCTTCTTTTGTATATATTTGATCCAGATTCGAATCTCATTCTTTACATTTATTTTTCTCAATTTAAGTTTAAGGAGTCAATTTTGAGTCAAACACGAGCCGAACACGAATATTTAAATTGAGCCGAACACAAACACACTGTTCACGAGCCGATTTTGAACACGAGCTATTTCGAACGAGCCGAACACGAGCCAAGAATGAGTTCGCTCAAGCTCGGCTCATTTACAGCCCTACTAATGGGCATTCCAGCAGAGTATGAGATTATGGTGCTTCGAGCTAGCATTTTGTAGGTATAGAGAGGAGCATCAGCAGAACTGACTTTGGATGTCCAAAAGAACCAAGTGTTTGAGAAGCTGATACTAGACACAGGTCAATTTCAAATAAAAAAAAATTTAGGCATTTCAGATATATATAACCTGCCTTTTGAGTTTCCCTTAGAGAAGGAGGTCCAATTTGTCAAAGATGAAAAGATTTTGAGTGACTTATGGAATACAATCGTGAGTTATGATAAATGCATATTTTAATTCCACCTCCACACCGTCCCTCTTCCCTAAATTATCTGCCTCCCAACTGCTTGCTTTTGTCGCCACCATCCCTTCCCAATTAGCTGCCCCACCTTCCCTTTTAGTCCTCCCACCTCTTCCAAATGCATAGTCTTCTTTCCGAACCGCAGGTCCCTCAGCACCTGCTCCTAACCGACATTTTCCAGCAACCTTCCCGCACTCATCCCGTTATCGTAATCCTTCCTGTTTCCACTGTGCGGCCAAACTCCTTCCCCATGCTATCTGCTGACCTCACGCCCCTCCTACTCCCCCTCACATATGACTGTTCCAATCACCTAACCTTCCAAACAGCATTATAACACTTCCCCCCAATGCCCACCGGCTGTCACAGCCTCCCGCGCCGTTTGGTGCTGCTGCAAGCTCGAACCAGCCCTTTCTCATGCTGTCCAGCCGGTGTTCAGCCCTTCGCCTTTGCTCTAGGGTGTCTGTTTAGGTTTGTTGTCATTTATTTCTTGTTTAAAGTCGTTGTTATAACCTTTGAATTGAGCAATATTATTATTATTTTTTTATGGTTTTGGCTTTCTCCGGTGTCATGGCCCTTCACTTTGTTGCATATATTTCATTTCTTCATCTGTTAATTACGCTCCTTTCTGAAGGACTTGATTAAAAAATGATAATACATGAAAAAGTTCCTACAAATATATTGTAGTGTGATTATATTCGCTCTATTAAATTGGGTAAGGTTTATTTTCATCCTTGATGGGAGGTGTCATTAATTTTAATTTAGGTAAATATATATATGCAGCACACAAATTCTGTGTATTTACATCTCTCACACCTATACCTTCAGATTTGCATACGTAACATTGGTGTTTTAAACCTTTGCATTAAAAGGTGTATTTCAATTTTAAAAAGTGATAATAGTGATATGCTTGATGTAATATTGAAGATTTGAGCGCTATGTGTATAAATATGACAGTTTAGGTGCGAGATATATAACATAAGAAGTGTGTGCTATGTATGTAAATGCCCATTTAATTTAATGATAATATTTCTCACTCTGCATTTAGAGTAGTTATGCTCACAATTGAAATTCTATTGCTGGTTGTGGATATGCAACGCTGAATTACTATGGAGTTCAAATGTGCATGAGGTTGAGAAAATGAGATTATTTTCTCACGGAAGTTTGCAAACATCAGGAAAAATGATAGGAGATACTTCGCTAGAATGTTTTGGATCTCCTAGTGTTTCTAAAGTTGAGATCCCATTGTAACAATCATTATGCTGTTAAATTGATCATAATATGTTCATTCTAGTTGACATGTGCGTCAATTTTAATATTAATTTTCTTTCACTCTCATTTGTAATATTATTTAGCTACATATCTATTGCCGGATGATTGGTCGAGGATTTCCAATGCATTTGCGATTGAGAAAATGTTTTTCATTTTTTCTTAGAATTGTGCAAAGATTGGAACATAAGAAGAGATTTTTAGATGGCTTTAAAGATTGTACAAAGTGATTTACATAAAATAGTTTTTACATGTCACTCAGAAATGTTGAATGGAGAATGATATTTAAAAAAGACTACCTTAATAGTTGGATAAAGCTAATAATGATGATTATTTATTCGAAGATTGGAGCCTAAACCTTTTTTTAGGTAAGAGAAATACCACTCGATTACACACCTAGAAATATAGTGAAGATGCTGATGCTACTTAAATGTTAGCTTGTTTCTGGTGGGTGAGGAGGTACAAACGGTTATAAAAAAAGATGACACACACTTTTAAAAAAGTATAAAAAATTAAATACTACAAATGCTTAGAATGATTATAAGAAAACTAAAATTTTTACCAAGGGATAGTGAGTAAAAAAAAAGTCCATAAATTTTGATGATTTATAGAATTATAGACTTGGTACTAAGAAAAGTGTAAATGAGTCATGTCGAACAACTGAGATAAGAGATAAGAGATCTAGGAATTTTAATTAAATTAGATGCATAAAAATATGATATTCGTTGAGGATGAAAATATTGGCGAAAAATGAAAATCTTACTTTAAAAAATTATTAAATAAGAGATTTAAGGAAGCTTTATTTTAAAAGAGCATAATAAAAGATAAAATATATTATAGATGGATAAAAAAAATAAATAAAGGAGTTGGCTCAGGAAAATTTATATAAAGGAATATATATATATATATATA
>NW_018165742.1:493454-572496 GCF_001263595.1 Phalaenopsis equestris | reverse complement strand
TATGTATGTATGTATGTATGTATGTATGTATAAAGGAAACAATTTAGGTCCATATGGGATAAGAGATTTAGGGATTTTTGATTTATTTAAATGCATTAAAAATTTTAAAATAGTATGATCTTGGTTAAAGATGAAGTTATGAAGATTCAAAAGTAACTTTGAGAATTTACTAAATAAGATATTTAAATTAAAAATTATTTTGGTAGAACTTAATAAATAACGTAAAGAAGTATATTATAGATTGATAAAAAAATATATAATGGAGTGGGCTCTGGAAATGTTGGATAAAAGTAAAGCTTTAGTTTCAAATGACTTATCTATCGTGATTTGGAAAGTTATGAGGGACATGACAATGGTTTGGTTAAATATGTTTTAAATAAAATTTTGAAACTAAAGAGAATGCCAAATAGTTAGAGAAGAAGCATTTTGATAATAATATTAAAGAATAGAGATGATTTTTGAGATTGTGCTTGCTATGGAGGAATAAATTTGTGGAGTAATACAATGAAGCTATAAGCCGAACGAAACATAGATAATGTCATTTTCTATTCTGGTTTCATGCAAGGAATATCAATTTTTATTTGAAGGTATTTATATGAGGGTTATAAAGTACAAAGATAGGATTTCCATATTATTTTTATCGATCTTTAGAAGATGTATGATTGAAGACAATATAATTCATTTGGTATATTTAAAGGTAGAAATATTGGCAAAGATATGTAGACATTATTCGTGCTAGTTATGTTGTTGCATTGCCTAATATTAAAAGTAGTTTTGGAATGACCTAAGAGTTTTCAATATCACAGGTTCATATTGTGTTATCATTGATTGTATTATTTTTAGAGTCAAGTTTGGGCGGTAAAATGAAGTGTCTTAAGAGTTTTGTGTGATTAGAGCATATCATTGAAGTTTAGAGATAAATTTTTAAAACCACAAATAGGTTAACATTGTTGCATGGATTCAAATGTTGTTCCACAAAAAAGCCATTGATATCTAATTCGACATAAGTGGGATTGCTAAAATGGATGTGTAGCAAAACCCTTAAGCATAAATTAAGGAATGATTATAGTGTGAAAATATTGGAGAAACAGTTTTTGAATATAAGATGACTTTGGATTGGGCATTTTAAAGAAGGGTAGAATGCATTTGTTAAATGAGTTGATAAAATAAGTGTAAGACGATTATGAAAGAAAAATAAATGGAAAATTTTCAAAATGATTTGTCAAGAGTATATCTTTCACGCGAGACATTACTCACCAGGAATGAATAGAAAATGAGTATTCATAAGACTGAACCCAAATAGATAAGGCTAACGTTGGGGAGATGGGAATGTTCTAGTCGAGGGGTATCTTGGAGTTTTACCGGCATGTGTATGGCTTTCATCAAGGTTTTGCTTTACTTTTTACTAATCTTCAACTGCTTTCATGCTATTCTTCAGCAGTTTTGTTGATTTGATACTCATTTCTGGAATAAAATCATCATGCTTTATATCTCGAATTACCGTACACTTTTATATTTAACAAGAATAACTATACCTTGTACAATTCTATGTTTTCAATGATTTTTGTTTTTTTTTGTCAGATTGTTTAGGTAGACGGCTTGGCCCAAAGTTTCTTGGAAGGAGAACGGATCATTCCGTGGTAAATATCTATTTTTTACTTCATATAGATATATGTATGCTTTGAAGTTATGGTCAATGAATGGCTACCATTGCTTGAGGGGGTAGCAACTAATAAATAATTTCTATTGCCTGAATAAATCTGTGCAGAGATTTATAAGAGATTTGTATGAGGCACTTAATCACGTTAACTTTGAGGAGATTCCCTCAGAAGCAATATTGCCAGGATCATTCGATGAGTTCCTTTTTGAAATAAAGAAAAACCAGTATGATATCAAGACATTTGCTGTTTTTCTGAAGGCAACGGTACTTGTATTTGTATACATTTCAAATGTCTCGTTTATTTACTACTTTGTCTATACAGCCTTAATTAATTTCTCATGAACATTGTTTATTGTGGAATGTTTATATTATTCTAGTTTTTGTATAATATTATGCTCTTCAGATGCGTTGATGCTAAAATCTGTGTTTTCAGACCCCTTTTCTAATTAAAGGGGCGTTTGCATACACACCACCCAATTCTGTATTCACATATCTAACACCAAAACTTTGCCTTTTGCATTTATACCACCCAAATCTTTTATTTTATATCACATACATAAAAAATACCACTATTTTAACTCTTGAAAAGTGAAATACATATTTTCATTCATAATTAATGTAAAACCCATTAAATAGAATGAAATTGAACTCTTAAATATCAAAGCTCTTTTGGTGTAAAGATGAAATTTTGACATAAACTCCAAATTTAAGCATGCTCGTGTGGGTGTACTTCTAGGATGGGTGACCTCCTAGGAAGTTACACCAACACATAATTTTGAGGCCATCAGGGCAAAGCGGTCAATATCTCGATGTGTGAGAGTCCGGGCTGTTAAAATTAAAGTTGCATGTATATAAAAAATTTAAGTTTTAAGTGTAAACATGTAAATACATAGGAATTGATTGTTATGTATGTAAATCTTTATAACTTATGTAAGTGCTGAGTTAATCAGTCCTTGTAAATCTGCTCCTAATTGAATTAACCGAATGGATTTTTGTCATTTTCGTTCCGCTTCTTCAAACACATTGTTACAATTTGTGATTAATTGATCGTGTGCAGATGGAAAGTATGGATAGAGAGGCGAAAAGAGCAAAGTTGGCAGAACAGTTGCACAAGCATTTTGCAGCGGATGCTATCCCTAAAGGCATCCATTGTCTTTCGTTACGCCTAGCGGATGAATACTCGTCTAATGCTCAAGCTCGAAAGCAATTGCCTCCGCCAGAGTTGCTTCCATCACTATCCGATAATTCGTTGCATCATTTCGTTTTGTTGACGGATAATGTTCTCGCGGCTTCTGTTGTTGTTTCATCTACGGTGAGGTCCTCGTTGAGGCCAATGAAAATCGTCTTTCATGTTATAACCGACAAGAAGACGTATCCGGTCATGCATTCGTGGTTTTCTTTACATCCTCCTTCCCCAGCAATTGTTGAAGTTAAGGGTGTTCACCAATTTGATTGGTTGACAAGGGATAATGTGCCTATTCTTGAAGCTATAGAGAGTCATCATGGTGTTCAAAATCATTATCATGGAAACCATGTTAAGGGTAGTAATATTACTGATAATCCAAGAATTTTTGCTTCGAAATTGCAAGCGAGGAGCCCAAGATATATCTCTCTACTCAACCATCTTCGCATTTACCTGCCTGAGGTAATTTTTTGGGAAATTTATATCCATAGCACAAAGTTCTGATGTGTTTACATATCTCACACCTAAATTTTCATTTTTACACACATAGCACTCAAATCTTGAATAATACATTAAAAATAGCAATTTTGTGAAATATACCTTTTTATGCATAGTTTTAAAGCACCAAAGTGTTATGTATGTACATATGAAAGTTTCGTTGGGAGATATGTAGATACATAAGAATCAAATGCTAAGAATGTAAATTTCCCTACTTTTTTATATACATGCATTCATCATTTTATGGAAAGAAGAAAATATGAACTCTTAAGACACAATGTTTTCTGTTTATTCAGGATTGTCTTTTCTTATTATTATTATTTTAAAAAAAATTGGTTAAAGAGCTAATAAAATATGTTTGGTTTATTTTTTGTTTTGTTTTGTTTTCTTTTTCTCTTCAAATAGGTTGAGCTGTCTTAAAATTTTAGAGAACATATTGTAGATGTTTTTTAAGTTTTCAAAACAAAAATTTGAATTTATATGTACACTTAGTTGTGTGTGTGTGTGTGTGTGTGTGTGTATATATATATATATAAACAATATAAGTCATCTTAATTTTGCGAAAGAGAAAAAACAATGGCTAGAAAATTCAAAGCCATGCAAGAACATTTTTTGCATCTCTCTATTTTCTCACATTTTTTTTTTATAAAAAAAAATGTAAAATGAAACAATAAACATAACAAATGAGAAAATTGTGAAAATGGTCTCTTGATTTTTTATAGGTGGTCATTTTAGTCCCATTATCTATAAAAATATCAATTTAATCCCGTAATCTATAAAAATATCAATTTCAACTCTTACTCAAATATTTGGAAACTAATTTAGCACTTTTGTAGACTCCAGGACTAAAATGATCCTATGAAAATAATCATGGGATTATTTTTACACCTTACTCCATAACTAATGATTGTGATGTAACTTGTATATTTGAGCTAATATTTCACTCAATTTCACATTTAGTAGTTTTATTTTTCATATATTTAATGCAATGCATTTATCTATTATGATCAATGATAGAAAACCTTGTAACATATTTTTCACGCTCCTTTAACACGTACATTCAATGTGTTGAAACAGCTATTTCCAAATCTCAACAAGGTGATATTTCTTGATGATGATGTTGTTATTCAACGCGACTTATCACCACTTTGGGATATTAATATGTCCGGAAAGATAAATGGGGCTGTAGAAACTTGCAGGGGTGATGATAAATGGGTCATGTCGAAACGATTTCGGACATATTTCAACTTTTCTCATCCCATAATTTCTGATAATTTGGATCAAGATGAATGTGCATGGGCATATGGAATGAATATCTTTGATCTGAACGCCTGGAGGAAAACAAAAATTAGAGATTCATACCACTATTGGCTCCAGGAGGTAATTTTCAACAGTCTCATTGTCTTCAATTTTTATTTGTTGCAATCGTTGTAATCATATTAAAAGAGTACAACAATAAGCCTTTATCGCGCCAAGTGAGGTCTGCTACGTAAATTCTTTGTTTCTATTGTGTCCTATTAAGTGTCGTATTTTCATTTAATTCTAATAAATTAAGATCATTTTTTATACAATATGCCCAGTCTTTTTAGGTCTACTTTATCTTTCTTAACATAAGTCGCATCTAAAACAACTACTCTCTTAACCGGATCATCAGATGGTCGGCGTTTAATATTAATCATATTAGGTTTTAGATGGCGTCATGTTAGTCCTAGAATTTATAAAAGTGTCAAACTAGTCTCAAACTGTTTTAATGAGGGCTAATAGTCCTCACTAGGTATATTGAGAAACATGTCATTTTTTTTTGAACTGCTCAGAATTATGAAAATTTTATAATTTGTTAACATTATATAGCTGGCCCCAAATGGTTGGGACATAATCATGTTGGTTGGGTGTGTTAGAATTGGCTTTTTTGTTTAGGTTCTTCAGTTTATATTTCAGTCTAAAACATATAATATTCTAAAGCAAGATTTATATACATAGCACTTAATTCCTATGTATTTACATATCAAACACATAAACTTCATTTTTTACATATATGCCTTCTTACCTCTGCAGGAACAGGTGTATTTCACTTTTTTAAATTTAAAATGAAAGATTTACATGAGATATATGTAAAAAGTAGGGTTTACATGTTAGATACATAAATACATCAGAATCGGGCGAGTAGTATGTATTTAAACGCCCCTATTCTAAAACACAGAGCCTGACAACTCTTTACTTTTCGTCTTTTTTTTTTTCGGAACTTTGCAGAATCTAAATTCGAACTTAACACTGTGGAAGTTCGGCACGCTGCCTCCGGCTCTTATCGCTTTCAGAGGCTATGTTCACCCAATTGATCCGTCATGGCATATGTTAGGCTTAGGCTACCAGGAGAAGACCAACATTGACAATGTGAGAAAATCTGCAGTCATTCATTATAATGGTCAGTGTAAGCCATGGCTGGAGATTGGTTTCAAGCACCTGAAGCCTTTTTGGACAAAATATGTAAATTACTCCAATGAATTCATCAGAAATTGTCACATTTTGAACCCTGAAGAGTAGATCAGTCATATATATATCTCTCAAATCTCAGAAAACAGAGCCATATTTTTGGACAGATATGCAATTTCTCTGCTTTGCTGCTGGTGAATTGAACATTCTTTTGATCTGAAATATAAATTTTTCAGTAATTTTATAATTACATTATGAGCCATAATTCAAGGGAGCAGCAAAATTTATTGGCACAATGCTGAAAGAAGAAGGCTTGGATTGTTACACAGCTGAAAGAAACTTTGGCCATAATTTTTTTTTTTTTTTTTTTTGTAATTTCCACAATTCTTTTGCCTTCAAATTTTAATTTTTTTTAATTATTTTTATCATTTATGAAGGAATATTAATGTTAGGGATTCTTATGGCAGGGGCTGTTAGGATATTATTTCTTTGTGATTCTTCATATATTCAATTGTATAATAAATTTGTTGAAGCTGTGCATATGTTTATTTTATTCTGCCTTTTATTGTCATATTCTTCTGTGGGACAAGTGCAAGTTGGACAGTTTAAAGTGATATTTACATACCATACAAATTTTATGTATTTACATATCTATCACCTAAAATTTGATCTTTACACTTATAACACGATAAGCGTAAAGTTTGATATTTATGCTTAAATGCATGGGTTGGGTAGTTCAAAAAATCACTTTGTGTTTCATTTGTGAATGGTAATATTTTTGGTGCTTTGTATGTAATATTAATTGGAAGGTTTGGATGCATAATTGAATGGTTAAATGAATTCCAAACATAACAAATTTTTAGTCAAATCGAGCATCTTGTCGAGCAAAATTCAATGAGCTCAAGATCACTCAATTCTGACATCATTAAAGTTCTCAAATGCTCATAGAACACCATTCAATCATAGGAATCGCTCTGTGTGGTCCAATGAAGTGGTTTGAATTTATTCATTATTTATAGAAATATCACTACAAAATTTATAAATAGAGTCTAACCCCTTTATGAAAATATAACACTCAATAGGACACAATGGAGAAAAATGATTCATGTAGTTGGCACCACTTTATGAGATAAAGGTTTTTTTATTGTTGTTGTCCCTTCATTAAATGGGACATGGGACGAGACTTGGAGGAGATCGAAAAAGAAATTCAAGCTCTTGATGGTTCCTCAGTTCAACTGCCATCAGACCATCACTGACCGGTCACCTCCCTTGGGAGACCACCACAGCCTGGTCGCCACTGTCAAACTGTCTCCACCATTTGACCACTGTCAATTCTTCCTGACCACCACCAAATTGCACCGCCCGACCACCACCGTCGAGCCATAGCCACTGCTAAACTATCATTATTGCCCTCATACCACTCCCGACCATCCATCACCACCACCTCCACCACTGTCAGTGCTACTATTGCTCGATTGTCACCGCCGCCACCACTAGGGATATCACCAAACCATTTTCGTCAGTACACCACCATTTCCTTGACATATTATGCCATTCCCCAAGCGAAAGTCATATCATTGTGTATACTTGCTCCCGACCAGTTGAGGACTAGTATAGTCTTATAAATTATAATAATATAGATACCCCATGAGAACTTTTGATGTCTTTTATATTATTTTTTTTTACCTGTGTATGCGTCAAATCTTCGCACAATACTAAGACGTTGACTTGTTACTCTAACACAACGAGGCAATAAGTTCATTGAAAAAAAAAAAATAAAATAATGATATTTTACGAGATATGAAGTATTTCGAAGCTATATAAAAGTGAAAAGTGAAGATATGTAAATATATAAGAATTGATGCGGAAAATATCTCATTAAAAAATAAATTTGAGATTTTTTAAACGTAAATAATAGATCAAAAGTTATCCTAATTAAAATTTGATTAACATGATTTTAAAATAATTTATTTTGAATTGAATAAAATATAAAATTTAAATAATAATACTTTTATTATCCTCATCTTGTAATAAATTAAAGGGGGCATTTTGGAAAAAAACAAGAAGAATATGTAAAAGTAGCATTTATTAAATATTTTCAAAAGTGGGCTCAATCATTACTCATTAACCGAGTATTATGATTGTGATTTTAAATAAGAATTTGAAAAATTTCAAAGATGAGAAATAAATAAATAAATAAATAAAATGCAAAGCGGCTAAAGAAATAAGAACATAATATAGAGAGAAAATGTTTAATAATGACATTTTTATTTATTAAAATAATTTTAAATTCTTATATTATATAAGTATTCAAGTAAGTTTAATAAGGTATTATTTTAATTAAATTTAAATCTGTACATTTTGAATAAAAATGACCAATTTTTTAATCTCTTTATTAAGTGAAATTTACATGCATGACATAGTATTTTTATGTATTATATAATAATTTAATACTTAATATATATATATATATATATATATATACATATATGTTGACTTATTTATAAATGTGAAAAGTTATATTTTATTTTAGATAAAACTATATTTAGTGACAATATTTGATGATATATACTTAAAGCTGCCGCCTTTCCTCTCTCAAAACTCTTTTATTAAAGCCATAAGTCTCATATCCAAGAAATTTGTGATTTTTCACCATTTTAGATTACAGGTCAGTTCTTCGTTCTACCCACTACCAACGTGACTTTCAAAGGAACTTTCAAAGGAACTTCGCCCGCCCAAGGCTAACTTCTTCGAGATACAGAACACAGTTTTTGAGAGGAAGAAACCCTAATTTATTATTTAATTTGATAAAAAAAAAGGATTTATTTGTTTTTTTTTTATTTTTTGAGGTTCTTCAGAATGGACGGAGATCATGAGGAGCAATTAGAAATCAGGTTCAGATTGGGAGATGGATCAGACATTGGTCCAAAGAGCTACTCAATGGCTACTACTGTGATCGCTTTGAAGGAAAGCATTATTGCTGAATGGCCTAAAGGTTCTTACAAATTCTTTTTCATTGTTTTTTTTTTTTGGGATTATTACATATCTACCCCCAAATTCTTATGTATTAGCATACAAAACGCCTCTCAACTTCAATTCTTACCTTCAGATCACCCAACTTATGCACAAATAGCATAAGAACTGGATGGCATGTATGTAAAAATTTACATTTGGGTGGTTGATATGTTAATGCATAAGAATTGAGTGGTAAGTATGTAAAGGACTAATCTCTGCCATTTATTTCATTTCAAATTGTTTGATATGATAGATGTTGAAGCTGATTAAGTTTCAGTTGAGTGTTTTGATAACAGATTTAAGTATGACTTAATTTAAACGCCAAATCAATTGAGAACTTAGAAATTTCTTGAGAACAAAACCATCTTTAATCGAGAGTTTTCTTAGACAACATCGGTTTCGTGAGATGTAACTAACTATAGGGGCTTGCCCTTATAGGAAGATGAAGATCTTAGAACTAATCTAAACTAGAAAAGAAAAGGAGGCAAGCTTAAATTCAGGATTTAATAAATCCAGTTCCTTCTCAACTTCTTAGTTTCGTCTTAAATTCTAGATTTAGAATCTATTTGAGGCGGATTCAATTTTTTAAAAAGATGATTGTAAGACTATGTTGAATAAAACAGCTTAAAAAATGCTTAATTTGAAAGAACAATTTTCTACCACAGAAATTTGTAAAAAGCAGTAAGAATTACGATAAAAAATGCAAAACATCATTTTTGCGTGTGTTTAATAACTTTTTTTTTTTTTTTTTTTTTTTTTTTTTTGGGGTTTACATACATACCACTCAATTCCTATGCATTTACATATCTAACACCTAAATTTCAATAATTACATAACCTACCACCACACCCCATGCATGATAATGTGCATTTTTCTTTTTAGAAGTTAAAATGACTGCGTTTACGATATGATATGAAAGATTTAGACGGTGTAAATGTAAAAATTGAATTTTAGGTTTTAAATTTGCAAATACAGAAATGGAGTGGCATGAATGTAAATTTCTTCTAATGAACAGAAATGGAGAACCAACCAAGAACTGTAAATGACCTGACACTGATCAATGCTGGAAGAATACTTGAAAACAAGAACACATTGGAAGAGTGCAGGAGCACTATATTTGATCTCACAACTGCTACAACTATGCATGTCGTCGTTCGACCGCCACCTTCGATCGAACGAGAAATCAGTAAATCCTTTTTCATTCGCTTGCTCGAACAAAAGTATCTTTGGGACATTTACACACAGCACAATTCTCATGTGTTGCAAATCTCAGACATAAAATCATATAGTCATGATTTGGGGTCCGAGATGATGGAATTCGACAAAATTTCAATCTTACGTTTGAGATACGCAAATACATAAAAATTGTAAATTTCCCAATTATGATTTTTCAACCCTTCTAATTATATATTGTTAACAGAGAAGAAGAGATCGAAAAAATCGAAGGGGAATGAATGCGAATGCGTGATTTTATGAATCATGGGGACTTTAATGCAAAATTGATTGAAGTTTCACCATCAGCATGTGGAAGCAAGATGGCATTTTTATTACCTATTTAGTGGTAGAATTGTTGCTACTTCATTATTAATATTACATGGAAGGTGGAGGATAGTTTTGTAATTTTCGTGGTAAACTATTTTATACAAGCTTCAAAAACATTGTTCAAAATTTGAATTGTTCATTTGGGGGTTGACTCACTTGAAGCACCATTGACCTTCCTGTTATCTAAAAGCTCGTAATTTTACAATTTAGCCCAATCAAAAACAATTTTATGATTATACCCTCATTTAATTTTGCAATTTTGCAACAAAAAATACATCCTGCATCAAATGCTTCAATTTGAATGCATGCTAAGAATTATGATGCGCCTATAAGAAACCTGAAAAGGGTAAAACTGTAAATAGACAGCAGAATTCATAAATGAAAAAAAAAAAACAAGCTAAAATTTATTTAGTAAATATCAAGAAAAAATATTGCGTCCGGAGTCATGAAGCTGAGCTGCATCTGTGCAACAGACGCAGTGCACGGATCGCGCGCGAGATGCATTGGACGAAATATATATATATATATATCTCGCGAAAAAAAAAGTATCTCGAGCGCGATCCATGCATCGCGTCCGGACTCCGGGCGCAATATTTTTTCAAATAACAGGCCGCAATAAAGACTATAAAGAAAATTGATTTCATGCAAGAATTGTTACGTATTAAATATCTAACACCTAAACATTTATATTTACATTTATAACACTTTGGTGTCATAAACCTAATGCATTAAAAAGTGTATTTCACTTAAAAAAAAGTAAAAGTGATACTTTGACATAAGATTGAATGCTGTGCAGGTAAATATGAAAGTATATTTAAAATTTGGGTGGCTAAAATGTTATATTCAATGTTTTGGATGGTTGTTATGTAAAAACTCATTTCTTTATTTGATAATTATATTTTTACTTCTTTTTATTAATGAGAACTGATTTAGGAAAACATACCTGCAATAAGCTGGAGTATACAGCCAGCAAAGCTCCTGTCCTTAACTTTCAGAATAAGCACTGCCTGGAACATGTACAAGTAAAGGGTCTTCTTCAGAGTCTGCTCCTCCAGCTCCACCAACCTTCAGGCATTAAACAGAATTCATTCTAAAGAGTAAATGAGATTTTCAATTTTGGGAATTTTACATAAGTGCCACACAATTCTTTTGTATTTACACATCTAGCACCTATAGTTTGATATATTTAGATTTATAACACTTTGGCGTCATATACCCATCAATGGAAAGGTGTTCGTTATTTAAAAAAAAAAAGTTAGCATTAGTGATATTTTTGATGTGATATTAATTAGTAAAGTGTTAGGTATGTAAATATAGAAGTTTAGGTGGTAGATATGTAAATACATAAAAATTATAAATTCCCCTTACATACAGACCAAGTTAATAAAGCTGTTGTTATATGGACTGAACCTAACATTATTACCATGATTTACAGTAGAGTTATGGATCAGTTGAGCACCAAGGTTTTGATACTTACACAATGATTCAACTCTGTTTCCTGCCCCTTCATGGCAATTTTAAGCTGTTCTTTAGCCCTCTTTCTCGCCTGATGCCGTTCGGTCCTTTGAGCCTTTGTGACCTCGGCGTGACACGACACACATAAAGTTCTCATATTCTCGAGTCTACACTCACCTGCCATACCAAATTTCATGTCCGCTTCAAATTACGGGCGTAGCCGCGTGAAATCAAACTCAAGCCAACATATTAAATCTATAAGTTCGAGTCAGTTCGCAAGCTTGCTTATTTCATTCTCAATTCAAGTGATTGTAATAAAACACTAGAAGAACTTGGAAGAGAAATATTAATGACAAATCAATGCAGATGAGAAAGATAAATTTAATAAAAGTTGAAATATCTTTTTTCCTTCATTTTAACATATTTTAATCATATTTTACGATAAAACATGACCAGAAGGCTGAATCATGGCTTACTAGTTAACCGAGCCTGCATCAACTCATGATTCAGCTTGACAAAATAACATACATACCACTTAATTCCTATGTATTTACATAACTGATACCTAAACTTCGATTTTTACATATATGCCACTTTGCCTTTGCATGAAAATGTATATTTCACCTTCTAAAAGTTAAAAATACTGGTATTCTTGATGTGATATGATAGGTTTGGGTGGTATAAATGTAAAAAGTAAAGTTTACTTGTTAAATATATAAATGCACAAGAATTGACTGGTAAGTATGTACATGCACCACAATAAAAAATTTTGAAAAACCCTTCAGAGTCCTATAATACAATTAAGAATATTCTTACCCCCTCCTTTGAAAACAGGCACTATGTGATCAGCATGCCATGCATTACCCTCAACTGGCTCAGTTACAAGTTTGTCCAACCTGCAGAGAAGTTTGTCCAACCAGAAAAAGTTCATGGTCCCAAATATACAGGATGAATATATTAATATCTTATTATTAAAAAAAAATTCCACGGGACAATATTTTCTGGTATAAATCAGAAGGCCTTGGAAGAAAATCCTTCCAACAATACTAACTGAAATTAAGAAGCTATTTAACAGTTAACACTAGCGTACACAGTTGGTTATATTAAGATGTGTAGGTCCAACGAAAACATGGATATTTCACTAACTTCTATGAAAAAAGGGCATCTACATAGCACACAATCCTTGAAGTAATTACAATCTCACACCTAAACTTCAATATTTAATATCAAGACATAAATATCACTATTATCATTTTTTTAAAAGTGAAATGCACATTTTCATGCATGGGTTTAAAGCAAAAAAGTAGGGGTGTAAACGAGTCGAGCTGAGCTCCAACCACCCTCGGTTTGAGTTGAAGCTTGAATAGTTAATCGAGTTCGAGCTCGAGCTTACATGTAAGAGTTCGAGCCGGCTTGTTTAATATGATAAAGAGAAAATGTTAATTAAAGTTGGTGTTATAATGAAATGACAAATAGAATGAATATTTAGGAGATAAATAATAAGAAATCAATTAATATAAAATGTAAAATATCTTTTTTTTTAAAATAATTTTAATAATTTAAAGAAAATTTCTTTTATTTTAATATATTTTAAGTATATTTTTAATTAAATATTTTTTAAACGAGTCGACTCACAAGTTAACGAGTCGAGTCGGGGCTGACTTGAGCTTGTCTGATAGCTCATCGAGCTCAATTCACTAGCCACTTACAGAGTTGAACCCCAACCGGCTCACGAGTCATCTTGGCTCACTTACACATACACCAAAGAGCTATTTATGTAAACAAGAAACTTTGTGTCACATATGAAAATACATAAAAATTATGTGCAGATATGTAAATTTCCCTAAAAAATATCTTTAAGCAATCACAACCTCTGTTTCTACCCTCCTTGTCAAAATAATGATATTTCTAATTCAAAAATCATAAAACCCCAAAACAGTCCCAAAAAAAAAAAAAAAAAAAAAGACTTTCAAGTTAAATGACACTCACAGTTTCTTTTTCTTGGCCAACTCCGGAGCTACATTCTCAACATGATTCCTCCTCCTTGCAATGGATAAAGGCCTTATGTTTTTTACAAGATTGTGGCAGTCAAGATTGCAAATTGTACAAACACCATGCTCTATTTGAAAAAGTGCCTGTGATGTCACTGTTAGCTTTCATGAGCAATTCACTCATAATTATTTCAACCTAATGAGTTTCTTTTGAGATATCTTATTGAAGGAATGACTGACGTTTACCTCGCGTAGGGCTTTTTGGCTAGTTCTTACACGGTATTCTTGAAAGCAAGACATATTACAAAACAAATCCTCAAAAAATTCTGGAGCTGTTGAGAGCTTTTCACTGCATGTATGTTATGATTGAAAATTTTGGATATGAAATCGTGGTAAACATTTAAGTACAAATAGAAATAGATCATGACAGTAGAATTTTAGAAAAAGGGGCATGTACATACATACCATCCAATTCCTATGTATTTACATATGTAACGGCTAGACATTGCTGTTTACATATATAACACCCAAATCTTTCATATCATCTCAAAAATACCATCATTTTAACTTTTAAAAAGTGAAAAACACATTTTCATGCATATGTAAGATGGCATGTATGTAAAAATGGAAGTGGTGTGTATGCAAATCTTGCTTAAAAAAATTGGCTATACTTGCAAATTGAATGGCAGAACTTGCAGAGCGGCTCGCCATTGCTGGACCAAGCCTGAGTATACTCTTTCTCTTTAGCAGAGCCACTGTAAAGAACAACCTTCTTCCAACAAGCATTCTCGGGAAGATGACAGCTTATCTCACTTAATGGAGTAACTCGTCTTTTGCTTCCACCTTTCAGCAACCCCTGAATTGTAAAGAGAGTGTTCATTAGTCAGGCAAGCCAACCATTAAAGAACAAAACTTTCATAAAAAATGCTGGAAATACGACTTCTAAGAGTATGCACATTTTGCAGTTCTTTAAAAATCCCAAACAATACACCTTCACAGGACCAATCTCACAACAATGACATTTATAAGAAATTCATCTCTCTCAATTGAATTTTTTTCGTATAATAAAATTCTCTTCATCGTATTGTTTTTGTATAATAAGATGTGACAGTTATCATATAATCTGAACTATTACAAAAAAATAGAGTAAAGTGTCAAAATAGCCCCCGACCATTTCCATTAGGTCATTTTAGTCTCAGAGTTTAAAGAAGTGCTAAATTAGTCCTTGGGAATATTTTGATAGGGGCCAAAATAGTCATCATTGGTAACTAGTTCAAGTCATATTAAAAGAGGCCCGGGACTAAATTGACACTCAGGGGCTAAAATAGCCCCAGTAAAGAGCTAGAGGACCATTTTGACACTTATCTCCAACAAAATAAGAGGACGATTAACATTAAGTTATTATATCTTAAATATAACGGCATTTAAAAACACATGAACAATAAGAATTGCGCAAATGTCCTGGATTTACATACATTAGACCCATGGTTGGAAGTTTCCTTTAAATAGCACAGTTCAAGGCTAAGAGGAAGCTGTAAAGGTTTCCCAAGGAGCTTATGACGTTCAATAGGTCTTAAATTGCTCCACTCTTTGATAAAAGTTTGAAAGATATTACAATATGCAGGATTTTCCTTCAGTAGCTGGGAAGCAGCTTCCTTCTTTGATTCTCCAAGTGAAAACACGATGGAGTCTAATTCCTCTTGCCTAAAATTCACAAAAATTGGCCTTGGCCGTAAATCCTTTCCAGGCACACAGAGATACAAGTGAATCCTCCCTGTATAATGACTTACCTGCAACAGAAAATGTAAAAATAATTACATTCAAGAGTTCAAGGAATTATGACATCGCCGATAAATGACAGCACAACATTAGTGAAAAAATGTTCAAGGTTGACTAAACTGCAATTAAGATTAAATTTGCAGCACAAAATTATGAATGGGAAGACCAGAGAAGTGTACTTGATAATTAAAAGAATGATAATCATTATTACACAAAGTTATAAGCAATTGTAAGTTGAAATGACTAACAACAAAATTATTCTTGGAGTTTAGTGGTGGATATAGAGCGGAAAAAAAACGATATTATGAAAAAACAGTAGACGAGAGAATTGCAAAAAAAGACTAACTGATGTGTGCTATATTTACCTCAAACCGAAGAGATTCTCTTTGCATGACAATCTCTCCACCGACATCCATCACATAAGGACCACCATCAGCACTCGTTAGCCGTAACCACCTTCCCTCTTCCTGCATCATTCGACTTATTTGAACTATTGGATTATATACGAGCAACATTAACAAAGACGAATTCCTCACATCTCAAGATTTGAAGAATCAACTACACATACAAAAAAATATTGGAGCATTTACATAGATACCACCCAATTCTTATGCATTTATATATCTAACACCTATACTTTAATTTTTACATTTATACCACCCAAATCTTTCATATGGCATAAAAATGCCACATTTCTAACTTTTAAAAAGTGAAACACACCTTTTCATGCATAGAGAAGGTGGCATGTTTGTAGAAATTGAAGCTTGGGTGTTAGATTTGTACATAAGAATTGAGTGGTATGTATGTGAATCTTCCAAGAGCATAATTTATACCTGGTATGAAATTACCTCTACTGAATCCGCCACCATCTTGCCCCTATCAAGCACGCATCTCATTTCAGAGGGATAAGAATGCGAAGCTTCAGCATCATTGCCTTCAAGGTTTTCATTTAAAATGGAATATCGACCACCGTTTAACTAAGAACAGTTTAGACAAATTAGTGATAAAGGAAACTAAAGCCCAAAAAATAGCTTTAAGGAAAACCAAATTAGAATGAAGAAAATTATTACCTCCAATTCATGATGATGGGTTTGGAGTATATCATCCTCACTGCCTTGTGATTTCTCTACGGCGAAGCTATTACATGCATCGGGAGTGGAAACTTGAATTCCCGAGGATACAACTATACATTTTACAACTTGTCATAAAAAATCTAGAAATAGGATGTCCCAGCTATAACTAATACTGAAATATTCATTGAAAAGAGTGAAGTGTCAAATTTACATGAGACCATTTTAGTCCATGAGTCCATAAAAGTGTCAAATTAGTCCCCAAACTCTTTAAATTGAGGCTGAAATAGAACTAATTGACATTTTTATATACTCAGGTACTAAAATGAATCCCAAAAAAAAATCAAGGGATTATTTTGACACTTTGTACCTTGATGTTGAGTAATGAAAGTATTGCCGCAATTTGCTTCATCAGTACTTGCAGCATTACCAAGCTGGATAACTCCCTCAACCTAATACTCAAAATGCAATAGGAGATGAAGAATCAATTTGCTAAACACACTTGAATCAACTCAAACTCTTACTTATCTCATTCATAGAAACCTAAAAATTGCAACTGTCGATTGGACTAATTATAACTATATTATCAAGCAAAAGGAAAATCAAGAGTCGTAATAAAATTAAAACAAACAAAATGCAGGGGGAATCAATGCAAACACAGAGATGATACCTCTATCTCCTTTACAGAATCATATTTCCCGTTCATCATAGAGGAAACACGAAACAAACTCTTGTTTAAATGCAGCCAATGCGACTCATCAGAAGTACCCTGAAACATATCAAGCGATATTTAGCATTGTGTTAGGCTATACATTGCAAATTACAAATACTTAGTATAAGAAGTTCCGGCTCAAACTTGACAATGACCAGAAATCACTAGCATGGAAGCTGACATTCCTTTTATAACTTGTAAAATGGAGAAAGACGGCACCAAACACAAATAATGTGTACCTTGGCACAAAAGATATAGATGTTGACTGCATTAGTTTGCCCGCGCCTATGAGCTCTATCCTCAGCCTATGAAGGAACTTAAAAGTTCATTATTTTAGTAGAAATCCAAAATGCTACTTACAAGAAATTAAATGAATTAAATGACGCCTAGAAAAAAGATATGCACGTTTTATCACACAATTGAGCATAAAAATCACACATGGATGGTAACACAACATTGTGTTGTTTGTATGCAAAACAAATAACTCCACACTATCAAAATGGATGACTGCAACAAATCTAAAAAGGCCATACAAAACACTAAAATTATATTTGACATCTACTAAAAAAAGAGGAATTAGTGCAGCTATACTAATATTATCAAAGTTAATCAAGCCGATACACTGCATAATGAAATAGGAATCTTGATTTGTTCGGCGAATCACAGTTGGGATGAAAGATTGTACTAAAGACAATGAAGGGATTGTCGCTCTCAGGAAAAAGAAACGGGATAAGGAAAGAAAAGATTTCAAGTATAGTTTTTAGGATGAGAGTTCTCAGGATTAGTCTAAAAGGGCAAAGACTTGATTGTTAACAGTTGCTTTATTCCAATGTAATTCTTTATAAGTGATTAAAGCAAAGTTCTAGAAGTGAGTTTTATATAAATAAGTTTTAAAGAATTTTTTTTTCTTTAGCACTATTCACTTATTGTGAACCCTACGTTCATTTGCGTTATACTGAGTTTCACAGGAAGACAAACTAAATTAATATTTTAATCATAAATGTTCTTATTATGGTCAATAATGTAATTTCATTTTGAGAATATTAATAATTACATAATTAGATATATTATCTTCCAATATATAATAATTGTTTCAATAATTGATTTCAAATTAATTTACAATTAAATATTTCATCTTTGATTAATAACTTTTTCACCCACAAAATCCATAACAGATTCTATTAACTATATTAATTTAAAATTCCAATCAGAATTAGCCTAAATAGTCTTAACTAACCAATCCTCACAACAATTTGTATTATTGTACAACCTTATGCAAAAGAGAAAAAAAAAGTGACTTTTGAGTGCCCATAGTTACTCACTTCTCACATTTAATAAAGTGAGTTCCAAACAAATGAGGTCACTTCCATCCACTTTGTGCCAAACAAACACTCACGCCCAATTAAGAACATAGAACATACTTTTAGATACCATAAATATATTCACCGTTGAGGATTTTCAAAATTCTATCCAAGAAAAAAAAAACCTCAATTGATAGAAATTTCAAAAAAATTGTTGAAACTCGATCTTTTGATATGTTTATTCAATTTATACTCAAATAGAGAGCTATTTCAAGCTTTGATTGATGTGGGAGCTACCTGGGAGCTCCCTTTCCATGGTGCTGCTACAGTCTTGTGAAGGGTCGCATGAACAACGCCAAATCTAATCGAGCGGCCTCCCTTCCAATTTCTTTCCAACTTTTAGCAAATTTCTTTTAATTCTTCGTTCCTTTCTAGTCATTTCCCATATATGTGTTATGATATAACATGGATTCTCAATTTTGGTGTGAGTTTGTTTAGGAAAGCCGCCGGTGTCCGTTTTCTCGCTTTGAATGTTGTATCCAAGAGATTGGGTGGTGCTTTGGTTGCATCTCTCTCTCTCGAGATGGTGATTTTCTTCCCCATATCATCTTCTGCATTCTCCCACATCGCTCCTGACCGCCCTTTCTCTATTGTACCTCCGAAACAACAACTTTTACAGCTACTTCTTGCAGTTCCACCATTTCCAGCCATCTCCCTCCCTTCTCAGGTTTGCTGCCGCCTAACACAGCTGCCCTCCACCATTGCCAAACTTTACCATGTCGCTTCTGTAAGAACCAAATTTTTTTTTACCATCTTCCTTTACGCCATTTTTTTCTCTTTCCTTTTCCACTGCTCGTGATTTCCTTCTGTGTTGCTGCTTCCGGATTGGATTTAGTGAATCTTGCCTTTCCCTTTCCGGATACCTTCACGATTCATCTCCCACCCTCTCCTTGCCGCCTTCCTGATTGGTCGAGGAGTGACGCTCTACAAGAACATAGAAAAGGGCCTCCTACCGATTTCCCATCCTTCCTCTCTCCCGATTTCTCCTAAAACCATCTCCTTCGTGACCAAACCCTCGTGATAAAGTTGCAGTTGGAGCTAGACAAGAAGGAAATGGTGGGATCGCGTCATACAAAACCCGAAACTCCCATCTTCCTCCTTTCGTTCGCTCCAACCGGCAACCAGTGAGGAAGGTAACCGTCAACTTTCTACCCTTCCTCCCAACCGCTCACGCACCATAGCTTCTCTATATCTGGTGAATCCATCTCCCAATGGAGTTTCCTAATCTGAGAGTTAAGGAAAACCAGAGAAGAAATGGGATCTAAGAAATGTGCAAAATTTGATGAAATTATTTATTTATTTATTATATTTAGGTGTTATGTATGTAAATCTCCCGGCCAATTTAATTTAATTTTAAAAAAATTATTATAATTTCCTCCGTATCACAAGTAAAACTAAAACAAAATAATATTTTAGATTGATATAAATAACTTTTTTACATTTAAATATATATATAAACTAAAAACAAACCCTCAATATTCTAACTTGTGTATCAATAATGGCATCACCTTGCTACAACAAAAGTAGAACAGAGAAAAAAAGTGCTACACTGCTAAAGTTAATAGCCATGACTAAAACATGCAAAACACATTGACTAAATTTGACTGTTTCTCCGTCACTACCTTGACCTTCCCCACCTAATGTGTATTCACGCTTCACTACAATAATAGGTATAAAAAACAATGAATTACGCTACCTTCATATAACAAATTAAAATATTTGACAAAAAGTTTCGATGGACATTTTTCAAACCAAATTGAGTGTAGTAATAAATCTGAAGGATCAAGATGGCCGAATGGCAAGAAAATTAAACAATGATAACCTTAGAAAAAATCCCACATTTAATATTGGAGGTATCCAAATTTTGCATTTGCGCACATAGCAGTTTAGCAGAAAAGAAAACTTGTCATCAATATAGAACTTGAGTGGCTTTGAAATAAATGATACCAAATTGGTAATTTGGCAATTGCTCTCAAAATTGTAACAGCACGTTAGTTTTTCTTCAACAAATGTTTCAGCATGTAAAATAAATAAAAAAAATGCATGAAGCAATTTAATGATGGTGAATGCACTTAATGGACCTGCAACATCTCTGAGGCGGATTTAGGAAGCTCCAGAAAGACCACATTTTGTGCTGATGAAAAATCAAGCCCAACACCACCAGCAGTAATTCCTATAATTGCAATCTTCACCTGATTATATACAGACATAAAAGTGATCAAAGAAAACTTTTTTAACAATTATCAGCAATATCAGCAATATTATATGGGATAGAGTGGGATAGAGAAAAAAAAAAAATTGATAATTTGATTAAGACAATTCACTAGATAAAGACGTAAGGCAACCGTGGAATCTAAAATGGATTATATCGCATATCTGAAAAAAATAGCATAGAGATTCAAGAGCTAATCATCATGGCCCTCTTCTAACAATTTAGAGGCACTTGTAAACCTTTCCTTTACATCTATACATACTAAACCCATTAGGTGTAACCACTAATTCGTACGAGTATTTGTTTTTAAAACACTTCACTTCAATTCACTTTAAATCTCTATCAATTTCTACATGGTTTATAGCATTTCTATATGCCCGCTTTATTGGTGCATCTTTCTTCTTTCCAATGTACATGAAAAACACTTTGAACCTATTTTCTACAACCATATTTTCAATAGATATCATTCCATTAACCACTATTATAAACATATTTCATAGTTTATCCTTTCCAAATTTACATTTATCCACCTAGAAATTCTCATTTTTTTCATATTCAATTGCCATATAATTCCTTGTTTCCACCAATCAATTCCGCAACATATTCCATTCATAGTGAGGCTTAATGAAAGTGGCCTTAAATCTTGGTGGCCTGACTTTAATTTCATATGTTATATTCTCAAATTCAACCCATATATTCAAATAAAATCGTCGTACTTAAGCCTCTCCCTGCTAGACATCACTTAATCTTCAAATATTCTTCACCAGCTATTACTTTACCGGAACATTAAACGTTAATTTTGTAACTAGTCTCAAATGAAAATCCTCCAAGAAGAGTTATAGAAGATTATAAGCAATTTACCAGTAGATATTCACTATATTCCAATATCCCAAGGGAAAATACCGAGAGAAGATGAAACTAACCTCACTTGATAGGCGAAATGACTCAACAGCTATCTGCCTATCTTTTGGTAGTGTCCTACCATCGATACGAACAAACCGGATTCCCTTTTCACATACAAAATCCTGAAATATGTAATAATGTAAAATGAATTAAACAGATGAAATTCAACTAGAAGTATGTTAAGAACTACTAGAAATAAAACGTAAACAAGTATTTCTGGAACAAGGATAAAGTAAAACTGGAAAGGTATTTTTCCACGGATGTAGAATATAAAATACAGCATGCAAGAACATAATTAAGGGCATTTACATACATACTATCCATTTATTATGTATTTACATATCTAGCACCTAAACTTTATTTTTTACATTGATACCACCCAAATTATTTTTGTCACATAAAAAATACCACTATTTTAACTTTTAAAAAGTGAAACACAACTTTTCCTGCATAGATAAGGTGGAGTATTTGTAAAAATTAAAGGTTAGGTGTTATATGTAGATACATAAGAATTAAGTGGTATGTAAGAAAATCTTCCTATAATTAAACAGATCAAGTAGGGATTCCAGAACCTGTTTATGAATGAACATCAAGAGTTCATTCAAGAACTAGATACTTAAGGAGCACCGGCTTATGATTTCCATAATGCAAATAACCCAAAAATATATTTTCCTAATCAGAAAGATCCAATTGTTGTTTGTTTCCAGATAGAGTGACGGGAAAAATATAAGTGTCATAAAAAAGTAAAAGAAAAAAAAAATGAAAACATCAGGTTCTAGAGATGATGGAACAAGTGAAGGGATGAATCTGTAGTGGCTGTCAAAGATTATCCAAGAAGACAGCAGCAGGAACTCTAACCAACTTTCACTGAATGTTGTAGACCTTTGCAAGGGGTGAAAGTGTATCACAAGAGATCTTTGAATGAATGATATAAATTCAAAAGTTTTAACTGATACTTCAACCTTGGTGAAAATGATAATAAGAAAAATTAAATGTATTACCGACCGTTTCAATAATTAAAGAAGATTAGATGTCAAAGTTTCAAGGAGAACTTTTCTAAGTGATGATGGAAGGATCTTACAATAACCTTAAGCTTTGTTATCAAAAACAGAAACGTTATTGGAAATTAAAGGGGTAAAGTTTGCCTCAGTGAATTGCGATTAGGTTGTGAAGAGAGGCAAAAATTGAAGCAATGAGTGAAAACCAGGACGAAGAAGATTAATGATTAGCAGAAAGGAGAAGAAAATAAGAGGAAAGAAGATACGAATAGACAAAAGGAGAGCGTGGAACAAGTGAAGGGGTGGCGGTTCTATGATTTATAAAAAGAGTGATACCAGAGTTAACTAGAGCAAAAAATAGAGAAAAGAAATATTAGTACTCAAAAGCAAAAAGAGGTTACAAGTAGAGACACTAAAATAGAAAATAGCAACTGACATGACATAAACAATCGACAAGGGTGGATCCTAGGTGGTAGTGTTGGTCAGTGAGGGTTAGGAAAGTGGCACGAGACTGGAAAAGATGGTTAACAAGTAGAAAACAGAAATGCAACGGTTTCACCGAAGCTGGATGGCAAGTCAACAGCAAGAGGACAATGCATGAGGATTGTCCGGGTTGACGGCAGCAAGAGGGAGGGTGGAAACAGTGGAGGCTGCAACGAGGACGTGGCCAGAAGATGGCCAGCGGCTAGCCAGCCGGTGAGGGAGGTTGCGAGGAAGACTGGGAAGGTGGCGGCAGTAAATGGAGAGGGTGTTGTGTGGGCTGCTGGGAGGATCACACCAAGGCTGGAGGCAATAACAGCGAGGATGGAGGGCTAGAACGGCGACGGGGAACGTGGTGGGCTATCGGACAACCAAATGAAGGTAGTCCTGAGCAGACGCAACGAGGAAAAGGACTAGACAACGAGGAAACTTAAAAAAAAATAACATAATTGTTGTTAGGGCGACCTGTAGGGACAGGAATGCGAAGCGGCAAAGTGAGAAGGATTGTAGGGGATAAGGAAGATAATCACCACCTTGGGAGATAACTACAGCTGGAGCACCACCCAATTCCTTGGATACAACCCTCGAAAGAAGAATAACGGATGCCGACAGCTGTCCTAAACAAAAAACGTGAAAAACTGACTTCAAAAACCTAATACCACACATCTATAGGAAATGACTAAAAAAGAATGAAGGATAATAAGAAAGAAAGCATAAGAAAGGAAAACAAGACTATTTAGGCCCATCTCCCGCGATAGCTATTCCCGGGGAACTGTAGCAGCTACAGTATCGCAAAAATTTTGAGCGACAAGCTCCCACATCTAGGAGAAGGAAATCAAAGGTTTTAGAGACATACGCTGGAGAAGGAAATCAAAGCTTTTAGAGGCATAGGAGTTCGAAAATAAAAAAGACAATGTTAAAGAAAGGTAAAGAGAGAGAGAGGGGGGAGGGGGGGGGGGGTGTTGACCTCATTTTGAGGTCATTTCTTCACTTCTTAGATTATAGAATCTAGCTCTAAGGCTTCCTATCGACTATCTTAGAGGACTAGAGCTGCGACCCACCCCTTTTTAGAAATTTGAATCACTTCTCGTTTTTCTTGCGGTGTCTCGCCTGAGTGATCTCAAACCATCATCTTTTGGTCGAGTGGTTAAGGACCAACATGTGAGAAATCAAAGAGATGTTCCCAATAGGATCTCAAGCCCTAGTGAAACCCCTTTATGACTTTATCAACACACTCACACACACAAAATACACAAAGTTCACTAAGTTGCGCGAGGTCGGACCAGAATTGAGCTTCAAGAGGGGTGAAAATGTGAACTTCTTCGAGCGACCTCTGATGACGAAACGAACTGCTCTGGCGCGTCCGGGACATTTTTTTCAGCTAGGGAGGACACCCATATTGCCATAATTCTGCACACGAGCAAATCGCACACAAATCAATCAATTCGTCCGAATGACCAATGATGACGAAACAGACTGCGTCGACACGTCCAGAGAGTTAATTTTACCCAGAAAGGATACATATTTTGCAAGGGTTTCGAGCACAAATAAATCACACACTAATTAATATAATTAAATAATAAAATAAAACAAAATAATAACAATAAAAGAATTTTTTTAAAAAAAAAACCTATTTCACCTAACTCACGTACCCGATTCGACCTTCACCTCTTTCGGACTGCCTTCGGTCGAGGAGCTCGGCTCGCCCTCTCCCTCTCGTGCACTAGATCTCGCGAGCAATCCACGTGGCTTCCTCCTCGGCTCCCGACTCTTCTCCTTCGCGTAGCCGCTCGACCGAGCGGCTCTCCAATCATATGATTTCAGCTGGCCGACTTTTCTCCTTCTCGAGGCCGCATTTCCTCCTCTCTAAATGCGTCTTTTCCCTTCCCGTTACTTCATTCGGCCACGACATCATGGTAGGTACGGCCATGTCCCCTTTCCTTTCTTATAAAAGCCCTTTCTAGGGCACGATGGTGGGGTGTTGAAAATTTTGAGAGAAAGAGGGGAGATTCAAGTGTTCGTTGGTTGTTGTTTTTCGAAGCTTTTGGTAGAAAAGTTTCTATAGGAATGTGTTTTCTTAAGTTTGTCCTAGAGTTTTGTTTTGAGTCTGCATTAAGAGGTATTTTTCTTCTTTCTTCTAATCTGCATCACTTCGGATTGCATCTAAAAATATTTCTTTTCTCTTCTAAAGCATGTGGAAGTAAGAGTTTAGGCCTATTTGAATCAATAAGATGAAGCATGATATGACTGTCTTCTCTTTTTCTGCTCGAGATGCATTATAGATAAAATTTTGGAAAGCTACAGTTATTGCTCTGTGATGATATTTACTTACTTGGAGCACATGCCAGAAATGAAATGTTGAAGTCCTTTATTATTGTTATTCCTAATCAAGTAAATGCTGGAATTCATTTCATTGTTGAGAAATATTGGCTTTAGGGATCCATTATACTTATTTGTTTCTTGCTATCAATTCCTGTTTGAAACATATGCTGGGGTGCAAAAATTTTGAGGCTTAAGGCTTCATGAAATCTGAGTTTGATGGCTCTGTTTTGACCCATTTGATGGGTTCGGTTTATTTGTTTTTTTTTTTTTTTTTTTTTTTTTTTGTTGCGTTTTGACTAGAATTCTATCATGTTTTTGCCCCTCTTGATGGGCTCGGTTTACCTGGGATGTTTCTCTGTCTTTTGTCCCTTTTGCTGGGTTCGGTTTGGCTTGAAACTAGGCTTGGTTCAGCTGAAATTATATTCCATTTTGTCCCCTATGTTGGGTTCGGTTTGGCTTAAGATTTGTATTGGTTTTGGCTCTTTTTTTGGACTGGATTATACCCGAAATGTTTCTCTGTTTTGACCCATTTGATGTGGTCGGTTTGACTCCTTTTGGGTTGCATTTTAGCTGGAATCCTTTACTGTTTTAGCCCCTTTGCTGGGCTCGATTTAGCCCTTTTACTGGGTTCGATTTGGCTTGAAACTATGCTCAGTTTTTTGGAAATTATATTATGTTCTTGGCTCTCCTTTTGTTGGGTTCGATTTGGTTAGAATGTGGCCATATTTTGTTCCTGCGCTGGACTCGTTTTGGCTGGAATTCTATCCTGTTTTCCCCATTTGTTGGGCTCAGTTTGGCTGGAGTTCTGTTATGCTTTTGGTCTCTTTTGCAAGGCTCAATCTGGTTGTGTGGTAGTTTGGTTTTAACTACTTACAAGTCTTAGTTTTAATTCCCCTGGCTGCCCTTATTCGAATACATGTGAAAATTCATTCTAATGATTTAAAAATTGGTTTGGGGTTTGGTTCTGGCTCCTTGTAGTTGTTGCCCCTACCCATGAGCTTGAGATGTTGGCTGTCCTTTTGCTGCCTCTACCCGTGAGCTTGAGATGTTGGCTGTCTTTTTGCTGTCCCTACCCGTGAGCTTAAATTGGTGTTGGTAGCTGTCCCTCTCTGATGCCCTAGATCGTGAACCTCATCTTGTGATTTCTATAGGTGATAAGTTGGGCTGGCGGTCTTCTTCTTGTTGCCCCTGGCCGTGATCCTTACCATGTAACTTCTTTATGTGATAATTTGGCAATAGCGGCTTCCCCTGGTCGTGAGCACTTATATGGTTTTATTTGGATGATTTCGTACTTATATAACATGTAAAGCATTTGGTTGGAGTTAGAATTAGACAGTTTTATTGTTTGCAAGATTTTGGGAATTTTGAAGGTGGTCGTTTGTGGATTATATTCATTGATTCGATTTGAGGAATTTGAAAGACTCATAAAACTTTGTTTTGGGAAAACATAAAGTTGATATAAATTGTCGTTTGGGAAGAGTTTGGAGGTTCTACATTAAAATTTGGATAACATAAATGTCACATTTGAGTTCAGGTTTGGGTGTGTGAATATATAGGTGGCGGTGGAGCTGCGTATACAATTGTCACATTGATTCGAGCTTGTTTCGACCTGTTAGAAACAAGATTTGGAAGGGATACCGTTCTTGGGTTGATTCAAAGATCTTGAGCCCTCATTTTCAGGTCTTTTTGTCACATTTCTGAGGACTGATTCACCCTTCGCCTTTTCGATCTTTTGGGTGGATCAGTTCCTCCTCTCTCTCATCTCAATTTTTATTCTTCTTTTCTTTGCTACTTGGTTCGATTTTTGGTGTTTATATCTGACACATAAGTACCCATATATAGCCTTTTTCTATATATGAAACTATCAAGCAAGGTCGCAAGTAGATCGGTTTTGTTTTTGGGGCTTAGGGCGATGATGACAAAAGCACGTCAGTGGTAGAGCAGAATGATATTCAATCCTACAACATCAGGACTCGATCCTGAGACCTGATAAGCTGTAGGATGATAGTATCATTCACCAACACAACACTAGCGGGGGACCCCTACCTTTTTAGGTTGTTGGCGGTCTTACGCCTAACGGCGTGATCGACT
Source organism: Phalaenopsis equestris (assembly GCF_001263595.1). NCBI lineage: Eukaryota > Viridiplantae > Streptophyta > Magnoliopsida > Asparagales > Orchidaceae > Phalaenopsis > Phalaenopsis equestris. The sequence continues at coordinate 544,794 of NW_018165742.1, read as the reverse complement.
CGTAGACAATCATAACTTTTCAAAATTGATAATAATAGAATATGATATATTCATATATAATATTTATAAAAATTATTTTTTAATACAAAATTGATACTTCCTTTTGTATGTCTGAAATTCATGTGCATGCTAAAATATAAATTTTAAATATATTGTAACTAAATTGTCCACATATTGATTACCAACATCACACTAAGAAGTACCCTCCTAAGTTCGGTTTAGTAGGACACCCTTCTAGTTGAGTTGTGGGCTTTATACATCCGGGTAACCGATAGTAGCCTCGGACGTCCCTCGAGTACAAATATATAATATCTAAGTCTAGCCACGACCCGAGGACTTTCGGTTTTCTTTCTTTGGATTTTTCGTGAGATTTTATTAGAACTTTTGGTAAAGCACTCGTGGTCTTATTCCGGGATCTTCCCGTGTTTTCGGTGACTTTCTCTGAGTTGTCATTTGCTTTTTTTTTTTTACTTCAAGATTTTCGTTGTGAGTCATTTACCAATTTTCTCGAGTTTTCTTTCGTCGTGAGTCATTTGCCGCTCTTTCTTGAGTTTTTCAAATGGTATTTCTTTTGTTGATACAATGCATGCTAGCTCATTTCTTAAATAATGTCATTATACTTTGTACCTGCTACTGTTTCTCTTACACACTATATCTTAGAATACGAGGCCAGTAGTTGGTTTCATAAGAGGTACCCGTCAGCAGATCATTGACTAAACAATTGCATGTATCTTTAAAATTAACATCGAATCCGAAGGTGCTACGACGGAGAGCTTGGAGCGAACACCGTGGGCAACATGACGAGGACACACAGAAAAATAACTTCGAGATGGATCTGCAACTTCAAAACAAGTTCACGTCAACTAAGCATTTTTATTAGTTTAAATAACAAGCCATAGAACTTCGAGGTGGTTTGCTTAGCGCAACGTAAATCCTCACCTTTTCTTTAGGTTTTTGCATAACTCTGTTGTGCAATTATAACTCGTAACACTTTTAGGACACCGAGGTTACCGTGTGGTACGGTGTAAATCCTCCTATCATTCTAGACCATTTGTACGATCAGATATCGTGTGAATATAAGTCATAAATTCTAAAAAAAAATTGCAAGATTAAACAATGAATAACATCATTTCAAAGACAAAGTCAAACAATAAGATAGTTGGGAGGTCACCGGCGTTCTCCCTGGATCTGTGATAACTCATACTTTTCGCTCGTTTGGATTCATTAAAATAACTGTTCCTATTTGAGCCACTCCCATTTGATTTTTCCCATATCCAATCTTGGAAACCTAAACTTTGAAATCTGGAAGGCAAAACCACTGATCTTAATCGAGAGACTTCTTAAATGACCCCGGTCATTTAAGATGTAATTAACTATAGGGGATTGTCTCTATAAGAAACTTGGAACTCGGTAAAATAAATCTTATCTAATCCTATATTAGGTAAGGGAACTTGCCGGCCATACATAAATATTTTTGCAGGCCAAACGGATGTCACAAACTTCTTAGTTTAGATGGTTGAGCCTACTGTTAAGTGGTATGCTTATACTTCGGGATAGTATATTACTTATGGTATAACACTCAACCGCCTAAACTATTTAATATGGAGACTCGTTTGGTTTCATCTATTTTTAAAATTAAAATGTTACTTTCAAAAATCATATTTACATCAAAACTATTTTCATATTCTACAAAAAATCATCCTTTTCAAAAATCCCGGTCGACAGGAGAGGTGAGGCATTTCATAATTGTGCTCAAAATAATAATTAATTACTTCCATGTTAACTCTAAGATTTAATTACAAGTGAAGAAATACTGAAAATACTAAATCATGTCAAAAAATATAATTTAAAAATATTAAAAAAAGCCAAATATATTCTAAAACATGAATCTCTATATATAAAAAAAGCTGACTAATCACTCCGTCAACAACATGGACCCAACTAAGAATAGGATAAATTCAAACATATAAACCTAACCTGAACTCCATCTAGAACCTTCAAATGATGAGCAAATATAATCATTTTCAGCGAGACAAGACCAATGCCCAAGTTACTTGCAACGTCCATGTCCCCAACCACAACATGGTTTGAAAACCACTCACAAAATCCAGAAAGCTTTGCAATGCCAATTTCCTGAAGGGAGAGTAGTTTTGAAGTTCTTCGGTAATCACTATCTGAAAACTTGAAAAAACACTGATACATATGAGATTTCTCGGATAACTTTCTAACAATTCCTGTAATCATAACCAGGGTACACAAAAAAACAAGGAATTGAAGTTTATAAGCATTCAGAGAGCAGAAGAACATCATTTTTCTAATGGAATTACTTTTTTCCAGAAGGATGCCAAAAAATAAATAAATCTGATACAGGAAGTAAAGCCTGATCATTAATAATAAAAAGGGATACTAGGTGAAAAATAAATAGTTTAGAGAAAATTGCTAATAATACATAAAGATGAAAAAAGAACAGGTAGCATTACCAATGCATGTATCGAAGTTCCTCAAATTTTCACCACTATCATTCTCATTATCGTTACAGGCTATCACCAACTGATTCGAAGGATCATCAAAACCAACGAACCCACAATTGACTTTACATAATGATGTTGCTAAGGAGATATCTGATGTTTTCAGTTTCAGGGTAATGATCTGCCGCCGCTTGGGAGGTAACTGTGCCAAAACATGATCTTTCAACCGCCTTATCTGAAAAATTGAATCTTTAGATCATTAATGAATAAGTCCCAAGTCTTAATCTTGATAAAACAAAAGCTAGTTAACACTAAATAGATCAACAAAAATCAGAAGATAGTGCACCATCGCCACCATCTCATTCTCATCATTGGAGTAATTCTACTTTGTTGAGTTCAAATTACCAACTCTCTAAAGATTACAGAGTGTTCTCTGTAGTAGCACACCAGCAATCGCCTTATGAGAGTGTCTGAAACTTGAACGTCAACTAAAAATTTGGTAGCCACATGTCACGCTCTACCATATTCGAGAAGTCGTCAAGACGAACACGAGATGGAAGATTCTAGAGAAGGTCAGGATGTAAAGGGTCATCAAAGGGGCTCTAGAAGATTCCGCCACATTCAGGAGAGAGCAAGAAGGACAAGCTTTAAAGAGAATCTAAGAATAACCTAGAATGTTCTAGAGTTATGTATGTACATAAGAATAGTCTAAGAGATAGAATATTATATTGTAATCTAGAAACTTCTCTTGGACTTGGAATAGTCCCACATTGGCTAGATGAAAGGCCAAAGACATGGAGGAGGCTATAAATAGGAGCTCCTCCCCTCATTTGTATTTACCCAAGCATTGAATCAAAGCATTCTAGTATTCAAGTGTTAATTATTCCTTTCTCTCTATTATTCTTCTTAAGAGTGTTTGGGGCTCATAAGTCCAGTGTTGTGAGGCGTAAGGCTGATTTAGTGCTAAGAAAGAGCGCTAAAGTCGCACGGGTGACTTGAGGAAAGTTAGTCCGTGACACACAGCACTAATTAGGATTCAATCATTTCTCTCAACTTGGAAAATGTGTCATTGCAGCAAGCATTTCAACAATAAGTAGCATCCTTCTGAAGCACGTCGGTCAAGGGAGAAACCAAATTCGAATAGCCTTGCTTCTTGTTGTGACAATAGTTCACAAGTCCAATAAAAGGCCAAAGTACCAACCCATTGGAAGGAATGGGCTGCCCCATAAAAACCTGTACTTTACATGATTTGCCCTCATTCATATGATGACCGATACCGTTCAAGGATTCCTAGAAGGTGAGGGAATGTTAGGAGATGGGTTAAAAGGGTTGTGGGATGAAAAACATAAGTGAAAACAATGATGGTGGTAGACGAATGGCAACTGCTGCTGGACAGCAAACAACACGACGAACAGCAGTTTGACCGCACATGGAGCAGCAAAGGTGGCCGTCAGATGTCAGGGAGAAATCACCATCTCGATCCAATCAGGCTACAACCGCACCATCCGAAAGAGATGAGGATGCAACACTCCAAATAGGGAAAAATGAGAACGATAATCTCCAAATAACATAAACCAAAGCCAAAGTCTATGTTGACCTCATTTTTGAGGTCATTTCTTTTTTCTTAGGGTCTTAGTATCTAGCTCTAGAAGTTCTTATTGACCATCATAGAAAACTAGAATTGGGACCCACCTTTTTTAGAAATTTCAATCACTTCCTATTTTCTTGTGACGTCTAGCATTTATGGCACAAGACCATCGTCTTATCAACGAGCGGTTATGGGCTATTTTGTGAAAACTAAAGAGAAAAGTTCCTAATTGGACTCCAAGCCTTAGGAAAACATCGTCACGACTTTTTTGTCACATACACACACCAAATGCACAAAATTCACAAAATTGCACGAGGACAGACTTCAATTGAGCCTAAAGGACAGGTGAAAATGTGAACTTCTTCGGATGACCTCCGATGACAAATTAGACTGTGTCAACGTGTCTGGGACACCAATTTTAGTAGGAAATGACACTCATATTGCCATGTTTCCGGCACAAGCAAAAATGTCACGCAAATCGATGAATTCGTCAAAACGACTTCCGATGGAGAAACAGACCGTGTCAGCTTGTCCAGAACATCAGAATTACCTAAAAATGACATCTAATTTACAATGATTTCACACACAAATTAAAATGTGCAAATCAAATTTTTACTTTAAAAATTAAGTATTTTCATACTTATATTTTTAATTATATAATATTTAAAAAACCTAATATCTATTCACCTAACCCACGGCATTCGCGTGTTTCTTTTCCCTTCTTCGACCGAGAGCTGCTCAGGCGTGCCCTAACTCCCGCGACTCGTCTTCTAGGTGTGGATCGATCGAGCGACACCATGGCTTGCCGAGCCCAATCTTCCTCTCCCACATCTTCTCTGCCATTCGCGCATGAGATGGCTCGCCTTCTTCTCCTCACACGTGGCATTCCATTGCCGGTTGAGCATGCGGCTCGCCTCTTCGAGCTCCACTCGACCAAGCAGCCCTCCAACTGCGAAGTTCCACCTGGTCGACTCTTCCTCTGCCCTAGGCCGCATTTCCTCCGCTCTAAATGCATTTCTCCTCTTCCTTTACCTGATTCGGCTACCAGGGAGGCTGGTAGGTGGCTTCTCATTTCTCCTTCTTTTGCTATAAAGAACCCCATTTGGGGGAGGGTCTAAGGTTGGCCGAAATTTCTGAGAGTGGGAAGGTGCTGCCAAAATCTCCTAAAATTTCATCCTTGCTTTTTTCATCCTCTGTGGCCTGAGGGTTGTTGAAAATTTTCAGAGAGAAGAGAGAGTTTTTTAGAGAGGAAAGCTTGAATTTCTTTCTGCTGTTGGGGAAAATATTTCTCTCTGTTTTGTTGTTTGAAAGCATTCATGGGTGCCATTTTTTGAGGCTTCTAGGAAGGGAAGCTTTGTCGGAATCCTCTTTAAGCCAGAACTTTTGAGTGTTTGTGGCGTGGAGCATTTGTGGTAGTTGTTTCTGGGGATCTTTAGGAGGAATATTTCGCTTGGAGTGGTTTTCTTGAATAATTCTTATAATTTTATTTTAAATCTGCTGAAAAGATGTTTTCTTCTCCTTCTCTCTATTATATTTCATCTAGGATGGCATGTTGAAGCATCTCAATCCTCTTGCAAAGGTTAATGGAAGAATGACTTAGTTTATTTTGAAGTCTAGGTATTGATACATGCTGAAAATTATTCTTAAGAGTTGGAAAATTATGTTTGGGGCTCACATCTTGCTTCTCTTGCTGCCCCTTATTGGAATACATGCTGCAAATTATTTTTAAGAGATGGAAAATTATGTTTGGTGCTCACATCTTGCTTCTCTTGCTGCCCCTTGTTGGAATACATGCTGGAAATTAATTTTTAAGAGTTGGAAAATTATGTTTGGGGCTCACATTTTGCTTCTCTTGCTGCCCCTTGATGGAATACATGCTGGAAATTACTTTTAAGAGTTGGAAAATCATGTTTGAGGCTCACATCTTGCTTCCCTTGTTTCCCCCTTTTCGGATACATGTTGGAAATGAAATGTTGAGGTCTTTTATTCTTGTTATTTTCGAATTAAAGAAGTACTATAATTCATTTCAATACTGAAAAATATTTGGCTTTAGGTATTTGTTACACTTATCTATTTCATGTTATCAATTCATGCTTAAGACATATGATGGGGTGCAAGAAATTTTAAAGTCTAAGGATTTATGAAATCTGATTGTTTATGGCTTTGTCTTGACCCATTTGATGAGTTCGATTTACTTGGAATGTTTCTTTGTTTTTGCTCCCTTTTGCTAGATTTGGTCTAGCCTTTTTGCTGCTCGGGTTTGCCTTTTCTTAGGGTCGGTTTGGGCTCTGTTTTGGTGATTTATGTTGGCTGAAATCTCTTACAATTGAGGATCTTTTCTTGGGTTTGGTTTGCCCCTGTGCTAGCTTGACTTGTCCCTTACGTTGAACTTGGTCGGGCTCCTTTCGAAGTTGTATTTTAGTTGAAATCCCTTATTGTTAGAATTATTCCTTGGGCTTGGTTTCACTCTTGCCTGGAGTTGGTTTGTATTATGCATGGGGCTCGGCTTTCCCCTTTCTGCTGGGTTCGGGTTGGCCTTATTGAGAAAATGGTTTGGTGACTTTGTTGGCTTAGTAGGCTTTGGTTTGCTGCTTAGCCGTGAGTCTCGTTTGGTGTTTACTACCTTTGAGATTGTTCTCGGGTTGTCTTTGGCCGTGAGTTGGATTTGAGATGTTTTGTTGTCTTTGTGATACATGTTGCCCTACTCGTGAGCTCTTCTCTCTTTTGGCTCCTACTCTTGAATTGATTGGAGCTTGGTTGTGCTCCCTGTCACCTTATCCGTGAGCTCTCTTTCTTTTGGCTTTACCCGTAAGCTATAATTTGTGATCTCTTAGTGGAGTAGATTGGGCTTAATGGATTGAACTAGTGGTTGTTTCTCCCTATTACCTTGAACACTTATATGGATAAGTTCATGTTTACGAAATAATAAAAAAAATGAATGAAAAGGGAAAAGCTTTTGATTAAAGATGGAGTTAAATGGAATGGATATTGGCATAGCTTTTGGAAATTTGGAAAGTCATTCCCTATGGATTATTCTCTCTTGTTTTGTGACATATGACAAGTTCTTGAAACTTTGTTTCAAGAAATTGTAAACTTGATATAAATTGAATTCATAAAGGGGTTTGGAAATTCATAAAATTACCACGCGTTGATTCATTTATGAAAAGTGAGAAAATGATATATTTCTAAGATTGATTCAAGGACCTTGAGGCTTTATTTGATGAAGTTCAAATTGCATTTTTGAAGCTTTATTCATTAAAATTTGATTTACATGTTGAGGATTTCATATATCGATTTGAACATTTTAAGTGTTGATCTTTAGAGATCACCTTCTTTTTTTATCTTTTTATGAATTTGAACGTCTTTAGACCGACACATTCATGATTTCGTTTTAAGCTGTACTGGTTTGATTTTGTTTTAAAAATGGATCGGTCTCCTTTTCATTTGTTTTGTTTTCTTTTTTTTAACAGTCAAGTTAAAAATGAGAATCTCTGATTCAATAATATTCATAATTGATTCATAGTCTTAAGAAATATATGAAAGAAAGAGAAAATGAGAGAAAATTAAAAATATAATTTGGATTCTTGAGATGTTGAAACCTAAAGAAGGGATAGAATAGCGAACTATCTACCATTCCTTTTGCATATAAAAGATGAAATTGTAAATTGGAAGATTAGTTGAGGGTTGGAAGAGAGTGAGAGTTTAGATAACGATCAGGGACATGGATTGAAAGATCAGTAGACTTGCATTTAGGTCCCTTAAGCTTTGAATCAACTTAAATCCAACTACCCTAACTAAGATTGAAGCACACTTCATAACCCTTTTTTGTCAAAACTTTAGGTTTACCCCTAGATTTTAGGAGTCTGATAGCGAGCTAAGCTTGATTTAAAGATGTTCGAGGATTAGTTGAGGGACACTTAATTGAGGTTAGACACTTTAGAACACTTCAGACCCAAATTAAAGTGTAGGTTTCCTAAGTCTTAGGAGCACACATTGAGAGAATTCATCCTTCTAATGTTCAAATGATCCTAAGAAGTCAGACATCTGACCCTAGTTTATAAGGACACTAGACACGAGTGTGCACTAGATTGTGATTCATGACTGATTTAATTAAATAAAATAATAAAATTCTTACCTTAACTTGACCAAAACTGAAACCCAATACTCCGGGATTTGAGCTTGCCTTACACTCAGATCCTTCTAGCAATTGGGGACATTCTCAATATCACATATAAATCTCTTATTCTTGGTCCTTTATATGTGGTATTGTATTTTATTTTATTTGTTTGTCTTTTTCCTACGATTTACCTGTTTCTCTCGAGTCTTTTTCAGATCATAATTTCCCCTTTTGCACAGCACATAATAGCTAAACTTAAAGGAGCAACGAACTTAAAGGAGCAACGCTTAAAGGAGCAACGAACCTTCCAGGTGTATAGGTTTGATTTACATTACAACATTTTATTTCACAGCATGTTATATTGTTCTCATAGTCTGCTATATTATTTTTCCAGCATGTTATACTGTCTTTTCTTAACACATTCTACTTTCTTTCAGCATGTTATACTGTCTTTTCTTTCTACTGTACACCATATTGTTCCTTTCTTTTATACTGCATGTTTAGTTATTTTTGATACACACTATGCCTTAGTGGTTAGGTGCATTTTCAAAACCAAAACTAAACCAGGAGGTGCAACTACGAAGAGCTTGGAGCGAACATCGTGGGCAGCGCGAAGAGGAACAACTTCAAGGTGGATCTGCAACAGCAAAACATCAAAACACATCACATAAACATCTTCACATCACTTATCATTTCATTTAGTTTAAATAACAACCCATAGGATCACCCTTTAGGCTTTTTGCACAATCCTGTTGTGTAATTATAAGTCCCAACACGTTAGGATTCCGAGGTTACCGTGTGATACGGTGTAAATCCTCCTATCTTTTTACGTTATTTGCACAGTCCGATATTGTGTAAACATAAGTCCTAAATCCTAAATAATTTGGAGGATTGAAATATCAAATTACATCATTTCAAAGACATAAAGCCAAACAATAGGATAGTTCGGAGTTCACCAAAGTTTCTCCGGATCTGTGATATCTCATGTTTTTCTTCCCTTTGAATTCCTTAAATAATTGTTCCTATTTTGAGCGATTCCCATTTGATTTTCTCATGTCCAATCGTGAAAACCTACTTTAAAATCTTGAAGGCAAAACCACCTGATCTTAATCGAGAGTTTTCTTAAGTGACCCCCAGTCATTTAAGATGTAATTAACTACAGGGGCTTGCCCTATAGGGAACTTGAAGCTCATATAAAATAAACTCTATCTAATTTTTTATGTTATGTAAGGAGAACTTATTGGCTTTTTTATAAAATATTTCGCAGATCAAAACAGATGTCACAAATTCTTTAGTCTATGTGATTGAATCCCTATTACAAGTGATATATTTATTTTTCGGGATAAGTGTATTACCTGTAGTATTGTATTCAATTATCTAAACTATTTAAAATGTGAGACTCGTTTGGTCTCACCTATTTTAAAATTTAAAATATTATTTTTAAAAATCAAAGGTTATATTCATATTTAAATTATTTTCAAAATCACAAAATCATTCACTTTTTCCAAATCACGAAATTAAAAACGGCCGACAGTCTCCAAAACCATATTCTAAACAATATACTTATACTAAAACATAAATTAAAACCCTAATTCTAATTAAAGTTTATGTTAAAAGGGGCCCACTAGGCTCACGGCAGCAAACAAGTGAGAGAATCCCACTACATGTCACCCAATCCCCATCCTGCATATGCGGCAAGATCGTGGACTCGTTTCACATAGGACACAGGATGTGGGGACTAACCATCCATATCAAAGGCAAAATCGCAATTCTCTTTCTTCACATGAAAGTTAATCTCTTGAAACACAATGGATGCTAACTTGAGCCATTTTACTATTTGTTCTAATGAGCTTAGAGCTTACAAACCATTTGTGTCATCAAAAAAAAAAAAAAGAAGCTCCAACATTTTCTACATATTAGCGTTGACAATTGAGATAAGTGAGAGTATTTAGTTAATGAATGGCCCTCATCCATTAAGTTTTAGATTGAAAACAAATTGATCTCCTTCCATCACGCTCCTTACCATTAGCTAATAAATCTCGTTGAAAACAATTGAGTGTACTCCTTATGAAAACTATGAATTTGATAACCATAGCGACACAGGGTTTTCCTCCAAAAGCTAAACTAGTTTGGCCCAAACCGATTCAGTTGAGATAGAAGGGCTGAATCGGCCCTGTCCTTCCTCCTTTCATTAGGCGGGAACACCCCACCCCCACCCAAACCAATTTTTTTTTGTTTTTGTTTCCAGCCTATCTGTCTCCTATTATATATGTGTTTGTTGTCTAGGTTTTCAATTTATATTATTTCTGATTTCAAATTTGTGAGTACACCCACAAGCATCCTAGTTTTCCCTCGAGGATGTATCCGATGAATAGGGTGGTGTTCCCCACCACCACCCCCCCCCCCCTCCCCCCCAATTGTCGTAACTCCCTCCCATATCTCGTTATACCTTCCCCTCCCTTGAACCTAGCCAACCACTAAATATCCATAAATTAATTTTTCTGCAAGCCTTGTTGCAGCCTCCACAAATCCTCCCAACTAGCCTCTACCTTGACCTGTACCCAGTGAGATCCACACACCCATGGAATCCAGCCGGTCACATATATGCACCCCAACTTCCCAGCCACCTCCTCTAATCAGCAGCTAGCCCTACAATCTCCCTTGCACCTAATGTTTTGTTGCCGCCATAACCAATTCCAGCTTCCCCCCCACTCAACTACCCTCCAACCAACCCCTACCAGATGTCCAACCACCGCCACCCCCTTCGTCCTAGGGTGTCTTTTCAGTTTATGTTGCTATTTTCCCTAAGTATCAAGAGCCCTTGTTTGTAACTCTATTAAAGTTCAGCAATAATATTATCATTGTTCTTGTAGTCTAGGTTTATCCCCCTTTATAATTTGGTATCAGAGTTAGCCCAACCCTAGTCCTATCCCAAGGTTCATTGGCATGCGCCTTACCCCCCAACATGAAAATTTTCTTTCCTACCTTGAACCACCCATTCTAAAACCAAACCCTAAATTCTCTTTTGTTGATTTTCAAAATCAAAAATCCCAAACCAAACTTTATACACATTCAATTAGTATCAGGCACCGTCTAACCTTAGTCATGTCACTAATGAGATACATGTCCGAGTCTACCCCGGATAAGAAACAGCGAGAAATCCACCAACCTCAGCGGTGAATTATGGATATTGAAGATGAAATCCAATGAGAGGTTACCCTCGACCATGAACCGAAAGGTCGAAGAGGGGAACCAGAAGAAATGAAGATGAAATGGAAAACACAACGCCTGTTCCTACCAACTTAGTACCGCCAAAAATTGCAGACTCTAGCTTTCGATGTGGAGAGACTGCAGCACCAAGAGACCCCCTGACTACTATCCAGCGAGACCAATCCATAAGTCTCTCAAAGCTAGTCATTGTGACAAATGTCACGGATTTGGACATGTTGAGGCAAAATACACAGTCAGGGGAGTGATCTACTTCACCGAGCAGAGCATCATCGAATAGTTAGGTCAAGACATTGCGAATACTAAAAATGGCAAGGACATAAACGGGAAGTATCAGCTTCCAGTTGAAAAAATGAACAGTGATAAGAAAGAAGATGAAGACTTCCGAGAAAATTCTCCACTTGCAGCTAGCAAAGAAGAGACGCCAACAATTCCAATTGCCCCAGAGATAAAGATCACAGCTGAGGCAACAACAGTCATTCTAGAAGGTAGTGACCTCGATGTAATGAGCGATCAAGAAGAGTATGAAACTGTGGTACCTTAAGATATCATTTCACAGGCATTGAGAGGAACAGCAGGACTGACCTTGGCAGTCAAAAAGGGGCATGACCTTGACGAGCCAACCACAAATACAGGACCACCAAAAATAAGAGGATTGCGGATTTTTCAGATGTATAGACTCTTTCTTGAGTTACCCCTACGGAAGGAGGTCCAGTATGCCAGAGGTAGGGTCATTTTGTGCTACGTACGGAATAGCACGTGAAGTTATTCAGACGTTATTTCCTGTTCCACATAGCATACCTTGTCAGATGTCCAGACAGGTGCGATGAACCTCGACTTTGTAATGAGGCCAATGAGTTTGATGGGGACAAATTCTGCAATAGTCCTATTTGTGAGGTATAGGTCTCTCTTGAGGGGGTACCAGTGAGAGTGGCGTAGCTTACCACAGAGTTCATCCAAGAATTTAGTTCTTCTCACATACTTGTTACTCAACCATCGCACGCTAGGCATGAGAAGTGTAAGGAGAAGATTTCAAATATAAAGGCTCCAGAGTTGCATTGTGGGAACTCACCAATATATGCAGCTCCCACTCAGAATGTGCCAAAAGAGTATGGCTCCAATTCTACTAGAAAGTGTTGTGGAATGACTACACCGACATGATCAAACTACCCAAAAACTTACTGCCGTACCATGAGGATCCAGCGCTTCGACAAATGAGGTCGACGCTCCCTAACCCCGAGAGAATGACATGAGGGTTTTCCTCCAAAAGTTGAACCGGTTTGGCTCAAACCGGGATCAGTTGAGAGAGAAGGGCTCAACCGGCCCCCTCCTTCCTCCTTTTATTAGGCGGGAAATTCCCCCCCCCTCCCCCCGCGTTTATGTTTCGTTTCCTGTCAATTTATCCCTATGTATATGTGTGTTGTCTATGTTTTCAATTTATGTCATTTCTTATTTCAGATTTGTGAGGACAATCGCCTCCCCACTTTGCCGCCTGTTGGTTCTCGCTGCACCCCCATGCTTCCAAACACCAACAGCCCAGGCTTTCCCTCGCAAACAACTCTTCCGTGAAATCCAACCGCAGCCAGCTTATCCCCCCATCCCATCCCCCTCAAGGGTTGTATCTGATGGTTAGGGTGATGCTCCGATTGTATTCCTCTCCCTGATGATGATTTATCTTCTCTGACATCCACCTCCACCTCCCCTCTTTGTCGCTTCTTGGTTCTTCCTGCACCCCCATGCTTCCAAACACCAACAGCCCGGGCTTTCCCTCGCAGACAACTCTTTCGTGAAATCCAACCGCAGCCAGCTTATCCCCTCATCCCATCCACCTCCCCCCTCCCCCCAATGAAACCCAGTCACAGCCCTTCCTCCCCCTATTCCCATAACTCCCTCCTAAATCCCATCATTCCTTTCCTCCCTGTGAAATCCAGCTCCCATATTCCTTCCCCTCCCGTGAACCCAACCAACCACTAAATATCCTTAAATAAATTTTTCTGCAAGCCTTGTTGCAGCATCCACAAACCCTCCCAGCCAGCCCGTGCCTTGACCTATAACCCCATGAGATCCACACCCTATGGAATCCAGTCTCTCCCATATATGTACCCCAACTTCCCAGCCGCCGCCTCTAACCAGCAGCTAGCCATACAACCCCCCTTGCACCTGATATTTTAGTGCTGCCAAAACCAATTCTGACTTCCTCTCCCTCTCAGCCAACCTCCAAACGACCCCTACCATTTGTCCAGTCGTCGGCCAACCCCATTGACTCCGTCCTAAGGTGTCTTTTCAGTTTATGTTGCTATTTTCTCTTAAGTGTCAAGAGTGTTTATTTGTAAATCTATTAAAGTTCATCAATAGAATTATTATTAATCTTGTTTTTTGGGCTTTTCTCCTCCGGTATCATTTAATATTAAAACTAGCACAATCCTAGTCCTATCTTAGGGTTCCCTAGCGTTTGTCTTACCCACCAATAAGAAAATTTTCTTTCCTACCTTGAACCACCCATTCCAAAACCAAACCCCAAATTCTCTTTGTTGATTTTCAAAAATCAGCAATCTCAAATCAAATTTTATACACCTTCAACTAGTTTCAGGCACCATCTTTCGCCTCCCAACCTTAAACTGTAGCCATGCCTCTAATGAGATATATGTCTGATCCTATTCGGGAGGAGATACGATGAGAGATCAACCGATTTTGGCGGTGAATTACAAACATTGAAGATGAAATCCAATTAGAGGCTGCCCTCGACCGTGACCAGAAAGGTTGAATAGGGGAACGAGAATAAATGAAGATGAAACAAAAAACACGACGTCATTTCCTACCAACTTACTACCATCAAAAGTTGCTGACTCTAGCTTCTGACGTGGAGAGACCGCAGCACTAAGCGAACAACCTAGCAGTGAGTTTTCCAACAATAAGTTTCATCCTTTCTAAACAAATTCATCACGGGTAAAACCCTATTTGAATACTTTTCATAACTTGTTAAAATAGTTCACAGACCGAAGAAACCTTAAAAGGGACCGACCAATCCACAGTAATTTGCATATAACATGATGTTGTTTGTGGTTCGAATGTGACAAATGTTGGTCATAGTCCAAAATTTGCAGTTAGGTTATGCTCCCCAATAAATAAATCTCCACAATTATTTCATCAGACTTCATCAAAAAACTCTCTTTAGAAGCAAATTATATAGAACTACTCTCACGAGGATCTTATTATATTAAAGGGTTCTCGATCCAATGTTAAAATGATCTCATTTTGATTGCTCCATTGAACCTCTTGTGTTTCCAGTTTGGTATCTTTTCCACGACTATGTCTGCACTACTTCAATCAGTCAACATTATTCTCGTTTGTTTAGATCTTTAAGAAAATCTTTATAGGTGGATGCCACAACAAATCATTTTGTTAAGCCCTCCGTGGCTATTATTTTAGTGCAATTGAATGTCACTGAACTTTTTCACAAGGAAATGTGGATTGAGTCTCCATTTTCCAAATATTACAAAAGATAGAATTTGAAAACAAGTCATCGTACTCCTACCAAATGTTTTAACATAAAGTCTCAAATGTTTTAGGACTCCTCCCAAACTTTGAAATACACTATTCAAGTTGCCAAATATTATACAAGAGGACCATATGGTGGAAGATCGCCCTTCTAACGCTTAAATATGTTCTTAAAACCCGGATGTGGATTCAATTCCTCTTGAAGAGAAAGTAGTTAACGTTTTTGTTTCTCCTAACTACTTGGGATTAATCACTTCAACTATTACTGAAATTATCACTAGGGTTGTCAAAAAAGCTCGTTGTTTGCGAACAGTTCGTGTTCGATTCGTCAATGAGTTCGTGTTCGATTCGTTCGATAAGTAAACGAGACGAACGTGAACAATTTTTTTTTCATTCGGTTAGTTAAACGCACCAAACACGAACAGTGATGCATTCGTTCGTGTTCGAATCATTATTGGTTGAAATATAAAATAATTTAAAATAATTATATATAAAAAATTTATGATATTTTTAAAAATTAAATTTTATAAATTATAAATATAATAATTTAATAATAATAATATATTAATATACTATATTAGTAATGTACTAATATAGATATTATATATTTATATAATATAAGTTATATAATTAATATAATATATTATTTATATATATTAATATTAGGGTTGTCAAACTGGCTCGTCGTTCGCAAACAGCCTGTGTTCGGCTTGTTCGTTAAGAAACGAACACGAACAGTGACTTCACGAACAATTTTGAACACAAGCTTATTTCAAACAAACTAAATTTCAAACAAACTGAACACGAACACAAGCTCTGTTCGTTCGTGTTCGATTCGTTTACACCCCTAATTATCACTGACAGTCAATGTAAGTATGCAAAAGAGCTTAGTCCCCTCCCACCGGTCAACAAAATGATGAATACGTATCACAATATTTTTTATTCTAATCAGAGCATTCAGAAAAGCAACTCTCTAGTGCATAAAAGATTTTATATTATTTATACCATAATGCGTAAAAACCTAAAATAAATTATCATCACTCTCATCTTTTACTAGGTTTCATGCTAAGACAAACCAAATGAAATTCTTGAATGTTTTTTTGTTTCCTAATAGTACTTTTCTTTTTTCTCTATCATTTCTCATTATAAATTTTTTGATGTATTCAAATCATTATCTACCCGATATATTTGGCTTTTTAATATATATATATATAGTAATAAGAGAATTTTCATACCCAAGAGAATTGATGGCGACAATCATATCAAAACGTGACCAACATTGACAACAAGCATAGAGACTTTGCCTTTTTTATCTACTAGGCAATGCATTACAAGGACATTTTCATGATACCAATTCAATATTTTCCTAATTGATTTAAATATTTTCGAGTATATCCAGTTAGGTATATATGTATGTAAGCATCCAAAATAAAAAAATAAAAAATAAAAAAAACCTCATACTAGCTAGAGATAAAAGAATTAGTTTAGATTTGGCTAAGCAAAGTTCTCATCTCATATTATTGCTTTTCTTAACAAAATCTCTCTCTATCTCAGACAGTCACTCTCAATAAGCCTACCCTTAAAACTCCTCCCTTCCATAATTCTCTCTCTATTTGATTGCTCCATTGAACCTCTTGTGTTTCCAGTCTGGTCTCTTTTCCACGACTATGCCTGCACTACTTCAATCAGTCAACATTATTCTCTTTTGTTTTGATCATTAAAAAATCTTTCTAGGTGGATGCCACAACAAATCATTTTGTTAGGCCCTTCGTGGCTAGTATTTTAGTGCAATTGAACGTCGCTGTACTTTTTCATAAAGAGATATGGATTGAATCTCCAACTTCAAATGTTACAAAAGATAGAATTTGAAAACAAGTCATCGTACTCCTGCCAAACTTTTTAACATAAAGTCTCTGAATGTTTTAGGACTCGTCCCAAACTTTGAAATACACTATTCTAGTTGCCAAATATTGCACATGAGGACCGTATGGTGGAAAATCACCCTTGTAATGTTTAAATATGTTCTTAAAACCCAAATCTGGATTCAATTCCTCTTGAAGAGAAAGTAGTTAATGTTTTTGTTTCTCCTAACTACTTGGCATTAATCACTTCAACTATTACTGAAATTATCACTGACAGTCAATGTAAGTATGCAAAAGAGCTTAATCCCCTCCCATTGGTGAGCAAAATGATGAATATGTATCACAAAATGTTTTTTATTCTAATCATAGCATTCATAAAAGAAGCTCTTTAGTGCATAAAAGATTTCATATTCTTTATACCAGAATGCTTAAAATCTAAAATAAATTATCATCACTCTCATCTTTTTACTAGGTTACATGCTAAGACAAACCAAATGCAATTCTTAAATCTTTCTTTGTTGCCTAGTTGTACTTTTCTTTTTTTTCTCTATCATTTCTTAGTATAAATTCTTTAATGCACTCAAATCATTATCTAGCCAATATATTTGTCTTTTGGAAAAAAAAATATTTATAAGAGAATTTTCATACCCAAGAGAATTGATGGCGGAAATCATATCAAATCGTGTGCGCAACATTGACAACAAGCATAGAAACTTTGCCTTTTTTTATCTACTAGGCAATGCATTACAAGGACATTTTCATGATACCAATTCAATATTTTCCTAATAGATTTAAATATTTTCGAGTATATCTAGTTAGGTATATATGTATGTAAGCATTCAAAATAAAAAATTAAAAAAAAACTCAAACTACCTAGGGATAAAAGAATTAGTTTAGATTTGGCTAAGCAAAGTTCTCATCTCATATTATTGCTTTTCTTAACAAAATCTCTCTATCTCAGCCACTCACTCACAATAAGCCTACCTTTAAAACTCCTCCCTTCTATAATTCTCTATCTACTCTCTTCTATTTTCTAGCTCTAATTCTCATAATCTTACCTCTCACCCCTGCATATTTCATCCAATTATTCTCCGTATAGCAGCCTTACTTCAAAATCCTGCCTTCTCATCCTCCTCTTTCTAATTGTAGAATGTTATTCTCCATTGGCCACTTCGTCAATTTCTGTCTAGTTTTTTTCTTCATTTCTTATAAATAATGTAGGCAGATTAGAAATAAAAAACACTTAACTTCCAATTCTGCGCTAAATAACCCATTGATTTCTCCATCATATTTGAAGAAACTAGAAATAAATAAGCAAAAAATTTGGAAAATTAATGGAGAAAAATAATCTTTTTTTAAGAAGGGTCGAGGAGCAATAAAGAAGAAACCGAAGATGTCCCTTGATTTAGTTGGCAAAGATCATTTTTTGCAAATATAGATTTTCAAAGGAGAAAAAAACAGAAATAGAAAAAAAATGTACTAATAAATGACCAATATACATGAATAGTGGCGTTTACGGATAAATACGAAATGTTTTTAGGGCAAAAAAGCCTTTTTCAATAGCGGAAGTGGATATAAGTGTGTTTATGTGTGTGTGATGTGTTTGTGTGTGTTGTGTGTGCGTGTTGTGTGTGTGTAATTAAATTCAAACAAGTAGAACCAATAAATGTAGGTATTTCAGCATCTTAAGAACAAAAAAATAACAAAATAATAATAATAATGCCCAAGTAATTACAGAAAATAATGTGACTTGAAAATGTTAAATAAGAAAAGCACATAAAATTCGAACTAAGAAAAGGAATCAGATCATGAACTAACCATAACATACTGCCTGAGTAGTATGTTTAACTCTTCCAAACGGATGCCCTTTGAGAAGTCCTGCAAGATATGCGCATCATATGAATTAACGTTTACGATTCTCCATTAATTGGAAAAATCAACATTACAAGGCTATATAACTCAATTAAGAAACATGTTAGCCAATAATATTTACCCTCGATTAAATGTCATGAACATCATTTCCAGTTTTAAATAACAAAGCAAATGCACACCAACCCAAACATGGGAAAAAGATAAAGGATGTTAAACTCATGGCAATTTTCCTCAAATTTACCAAATAGGTTGTAGATGTATTTAAAAAAAAAGTAAGTTTTGTTTAAAATAATAAACAGCACAATGCAAAACGAAGAAAAACATTTGCACTTTACTTGTACGCAAGCTACCTGATAGAGCTTCCCTTGGAATCCCTTTGCAAGCTTTGCCATACAATACCTTTTTGCAAATTCGTATTTGTCATTTCCAAGTAAACCAGGCCTACAGTGGATAATAACAAAAAATTATGCGAGCAATAGTTCATTATCAAGAAATAGTATTTATTAATGCCTCCCCCAAGATTTGGTTAATTACCATACAGCCTCCACAAATTTGACAAAATTGTAAATACCATCTTCAGGTAAACTTTGCATACATTAACAGTTTAAACAAATGGCAGTTTAGTAACTAGCTTACAAAATTAAAAATTTAAACATAAATTGCTCGCATAAACCTGTAGCTCTCACACAAGGGGGACCAACCTAAAAAGGAAAAATAACTTCAAATATTTTTTTTTATTTGCAAATGTATTGTGTTTATATTTTTCACAAAAAGTAAGAAAACTTTAAATTGTTAAGAATTTGTATATTTTATTTTATACATTAATAAATTTAAACAATATATATGCTAAAATTTTCATATTAAGCTATAAATTATAAGGATATAATTTACAATAATAATAATAATTCTAGTAAGAAATTAATCAAGGTATACTATTTCACTTTCCACGATTTTGATTCATTAAACTTTTGATGCTAAAAATTTATAATTTCTGTTCAAGATATGCTTGAATTTTTAAGTTTATTTAAATTTTTTTAAAAAATAAATAATAAATAAATTGTTTTTATATTTTCTAAAAACATTGGTTTATATGTATGTTAATTTCAAAGCCTAAATTATGCACTTACCTTAGTCTTAGAAATTTTTTTTATTACATTTTAAATTAATGACAAGGGTTAGCAGATAGAAATGTCAACCCAATGGAAGTATTGATAGTTTACCAAATTTTGAAAGGATCAGCTAAAGGCAAATGATAATTACATAAGAACTAAGGGACATATCGCACAAATTAAACAATATCTAGAGTTGAAAGTATAGCATACCATAATATGTTTACTTGATGATAGATGTCAAATGGTCTAAAATCACCTAGGTGAAACCAAACAATAATTAGCGTTGCATTAACATTGACACATCTGGTTGGAGATCATGATGAATAATATAAATACAACAATCTAGAGGGAAGCAATAGCAAATAGAAGCGTAAATAGACAAAAAACGTGCATAAATGGCTACTTCACAATATAAGGATAGGAATATGGATAACCCCACCTCAAACAAAGCATTGGGAAGAAGAATTAAATTTGTCGGTAAAATCATCCTCCATCAATCAACAAGCTCATATAGATCAATTGATTCCAGCACGAAGAAGCTCTATGCGAACCAAAAAACTCAGGGGAGTTCATTCTCGCAGATATGAACTCTCGCAAGCACAAGTTCAAATTCGTCAATCAAATAAAATTAAGAGTTCAAAAAAACAATATGCAAGTTTTCACAAAAAGGCCATATAACTTGCAACATTCATCAACCTTAGTATTAATTTTACTAATCATAATTGTGAATCAATCCTCATCTAGAGTTCGCCAGCATCACTCATAGATCTCACTAGATCACAAAATAAGCACTAGGCCATCCTTAAAAATGTCACCGACTACAAACACAGATTTCCAAGGGCTTCCATTTAGAGGGTAGTGCTTTATCTAGAGCATCTTCAAAGCAAAGTATGTTGTTCATATGCAAAGGAAAAACTCACTTTTTCCTCAAAATTTTATTTACATAAAGAGCCAACCTTTCCCAATCAAAACAACTATTGGTAGTAAGTCAAATAATAAAAAACCTAATAAAATGAAATCAACATCCGACATAACCTAACAATAGTTAGTGCACTTTGACGTGTGCATGAGATGAAGGACAACGAGATCTTTATCAAAGGCAAAAAAAGTACAAGACGACTAGCACCTATAACTTCTTGACATGGATCTCAAAGATGTCAAAGATCCTTCCACGGAATCTTACAAACAGAAAAATATTAGTTGGCACGAAAAAAGAACCTTTAAGCAAAATATTAATTATCTTCACACTAGGCAATAGCTTGATCATAATCGTGGATGAAGTTGATTATATATGAGCCAAGCCAGCAACATAACTCTCAATAGGTCTCAAATAAGTGCATCATTTCAAGTAAGAAATAAGGAATGCTAGCTTAAAAATAGGCGTGAGCTGATTGATGATGTTTTAGACTATGCTGGTGACACTTGAATTGATTACTACTAATCAATTCAAGTTGAACAGGTAGATTTATCAGGTAGAAGAGAAAAATAATTCCATGTTGTCCATAGCTGTCAGCACGCATCTATTTTTAACTATGAAAATATAACTCATTCATTGTAGTCGCTTGCAAGCCTATTGAGGCTATATAACACTTATTGTTCTTGTTTGATGAAGAGGGCTTACAAGGTGGGTTTAAAGCACATAGAGGCAAACTTTGGTCGAATGCACCCCAACTCATATCAAATCTGGCATGGCACAACCTCCATTTTTTTAATTAGCGTCTGCCTTTCCTATGTTTAAAGCCTTCCTCACCTAAATAGGACCCAAAGTCAGAATTCAATTTAACCAAACCAACTTTTAATGCTATAGTATTGAATGGACAGAATTGGAAGGCCATCCTCTTCAGGTAGATTACACTAGATTTAGTTTTTATAATTTGCTTGATCATTATGGAATTATACTATGAGTGAGAAAACTCAGAGTAGGCTAATGTTGTTGCTTAAAAAATTTTGAAGGACTTCAAATTGGCAAGTATATCAACGCCAATTCTCCCTCAACCAATATAGAACATAATTGGCATGTGCCAAGAATAAATCCAAGGTCAAGTATCATTTGAGCTTCACAATTCCACTCACCAAGTGTAGATTGACAAAAGTCAGGTCTGTAGCCAAAAAATCTCCTAGTCGCAAGTGCATGAATGTGGAGAACATGGTTTACTAAAGCCTTCGACTTTAAGAAGGCCTAGATCATTTTCTTGACTATCAATTCGTATCTTTAAACATACAAAATTAAAATCATAAATTCTGAAAATATTAGAATTCCTGCATAGAGATAAAAAATTAAAAAAAATTAGGAAGAAGACCTGAAATAGTTAGGATAAAGCGGTGATGAAGATGAAATTACAAAGGGATAAAAATATTTGCACATATTTTATAACAATCTAGGAATTTTTATTTTATTTGCATTAATTCCAAGTGTTCTGATCATTTCGGGGAATGAGTAGTATATTTGGGATTTTCACTAATGGCTAAAACCCATCAGGTTAAAAATTCATTTTTCTTATGAAGAATCATTTCTTAAAATAGTGTTAATTGCAAAAAGCTCGTGATAGAATATGAATGAAAAGAAATGCATAAAAATGTCAATGGGAGTCATGAAGATTTACAAAAATAAAAAATAAAAAAACTGAGTTTCGAGAAAGACTAACTTCACTTTGAAAATCCCAGATTCCAGTAAACATTTACAGTACATACACTTGGAGGCACATATTTGATCAAATGAAATCTCACAAAAAATAAAAAAGTCGTAGCTGAATTTCAGAACTGATAGTTCAGATACAACCTTGTCAAAGAAGGTGTCCCCGAGAGTAAAATAATTCTATTTATCTTTGTCGCCATATCAAGTACAGTTTTTGTCTGCCATAAAAGAAAGGAGAAAAAGCTTGATAATTAAACAGATCTTGATAGAACAATTATAATCCACGTACACACAGGCATGCATGCAAAAATTCAGAGACAAAAGGGCCTGTGACGACAAATAATGAAAAGAGCATGCAGCACCAAAATTTGAAAGTATGGTATACAACAAAAATAAGTATTGAGCAGTATATCTATTGATGATCAGAGTAAACATCTAGAAAAAAGATAGGCAGCATGATTATTAATAAGTTGATGGGAGCAAACAATCATCATTAGCCTCATGGCCCTTATCCAACTATTTGGGGTTGGCTTTAAAAATGCACAATTTGCATTCATTCCTACCAAGTATAGCCGTAAAAGTATTATTTGCAAACCATTTATATTTATATTATTTTATGTCCATTTCCTTCTTTATCCTATTACACTAATGTTAAATATATGTCTAAGAGGTGCAATTTTATATATATGCCCTTTGATATGTGTCAAAAATTACCTAAGTTTAATTTCGACTACAATATATTCAACAAATGTTTCTCTAAATCTTTTTCTAAAATAATCATTCCTTTATTTACATTCCTAAATTTTTCACATGTCAATCGTAACATTCTCTATCAATCTTAGATGTTTTGATTACGTTAAATGCTTACCATCTGATGACTTTATTAAAAGAGTAGTTGTTTTAAATTTGACTTATGTTAAGAAAGGTAGGGGTAGACCAATAAATACTTGGGCATGTATAAAAAACAATCTTAATTTATTAGAATTAAATGAAAATATGACACTCAATAAGTCGCAATGAAGAAAAATGATTCATGTAGCTCTGATCCTACTTAGTGGGACAAAAACTTATTGTAGTTGTTGTCAATATTAACACTCTCGTTTTTTACACACTCAAATTAGCTATATGATTTCTTTATTGTCCAATACAAGAACCCATATAACAAAGAAGACATAATTAAATATTTATAAAATTGATATCCTCTAATCATATAATTATCTCAAAAGATTTTTTTCTTTCATACAAACTCAGGTAATATTATATCATAAGAGAGTGCATCGAATCTTTTAAATACTAAAATTTTTACTATGTTATCTCATGATGTTCATAACAAGAAGAAACGGGAAAAAAGAACTACGATAGTGGTACTATTTGAAATTGTATACTCGCAACAAAGGACAACTCAAAAGAAAGGGTTTACGAATCCTTTGCACTACCCAGAATCTGGGAACCCATCAGGTAATGTCCTCATAATCCTCTACCCCATATTCAATCCACTCCATCTTCGAGTTATGAGCCCTCTAGTTATGAATCTGAGCTTAGTTTGAATCCTCAATCTAAAGAGTCTAGTCTTCCAATTTAGGAAAGTTGTTGCACCCAACACTCATTGTCTCATTATGTGTCGTATGAAACTAACTCACCCATTTTACATGCTTTTACTTCACAATTGTAGTGTATGGAGACTCCTGGTACAGTGCAAGTTGCTATGAAACTCCCCAAGTGAAAAGAGGTTATTTTATTTTCTATGAGATGAACATAGCCCATTTTTTTAAGAGATAAAGGTTCTTGAAAAAAATGACACGTAAGAATTGATTGATCTACCTATGGGAAAGACAAATGTAGGGTGCAAATAAGTGCTTCCAATCAAGTATAATTCTTAAGGCTCTACATAATGGTACAAGGCACGATTCAATGCCAAGAGATTCACCCAGACCTATGGCATTGATTATTTAGAGACATTCACCCCAATTACAAAAATTAAACTTTGTAAGCATTCTTCTGTCACTTGTAGCTAATATTGATTGTCCCCTACAACAGCTGGATATAAAGAATGGCTTTCTCAATGGGGACTCTGAGTAAAAAATGCATATGGATACACCTTCAAAATTTAGTAAGAAGCTCATCACAAAGGTGTGTAAAAAAAATTCTTATATAGGTTGAAGCGGTCATGGAGAGTATGGTTTGAGAAATTTACACTATTTGTTAAAGGTCATACTCAACAGCAGGGAGATCATAAAATGTTCTTCAGACATTCAATGATGGGAAGACAGTCATATTGATTGTGTATATCAATGATATTATTCACACCATAAATGATGCATGTGAGATAAACCGTTTGAAAACTTCCCTATCATTTATTTTGAAACTGCGGACTTAGATTTCAAAGGTAATTTTTTGGCGTTGAGCTTGCTTGATAAAAGAAAAGAATTGATGTCTCCTAACGGAAGTATGTTCTTGATATTCTCAAGGAAACTGTGATGCATGGATCTAAATCTGCAGACACTCCAACTGATCCCAAACAAAAACTGAGAGATGGGAAGGAATCCAGTGAATACAATTATGTATCAAAAATTGAGGCGAAAGTTAATATACTTTTCACATACGCGGTGAGAAGTTCTCTTTGTTGTCAGTTAGGTAAGTCAATTTATGCATTTACCCTACGAGAAACACCTTAAAACAGTCTACAGAATTCTCAGATATCTAAAAGTTAGATCAGGTAAAGGCTTGTTCTTTCAAAAGAAAACACAAAATAGCATAAGGCATACATTGATGCAGATTAGGCAAGCTCAGTTATTGACAAGAGATCAACTTCTAAATATTGCACCTATGTGTGAGGAAACCTAGTTACATGGCAATAAAATAAAATGCAGTCACAAAGAGTAGTGTTGAGGGAGAATATATGGTTATGGCTAATGTAGTATGTGAGATGTTATGGTTGAAAAGAATTCTTGAAAAGTTGCAGATCCCGATAAGCATGTCAATGAAGTTATATTGTGAAAATAAAGAACACAAGCACGTGGAAATTGATAGGCATTTCATAAAAGAGAAAATTTATTATGGATTTATTTGTACGTCATTTATCCCTAGTGCTCAGCAAATAGTAGATATCTTCACCAAATAATCGTTCAGGCCTAATTTTGAGCTCCTTTTAATCTTATATTATTAGTATTTTCTATTTTTAGAATTCAGATTATTGTTATGTCATAATTCACATTTTCTTCTTTGGTCATGGGAAGTTATGGGTGATATTATTGTTTTCCTGGTATGGGAGTCATTCCACTTTATTTAACTTGCAATCGATTTCTATGAATTTGAAGAGGACTAATTATTTTTTCCCTCCCAAAACCTACAATTATTTTATATATTTCTTATTAAAAACTCATGATTATATGAATACAATAAATGTTGGTATGAAACACTCAACTCTTCTTGTAAATCCTAAATAGAATTAATTCAAATAAATTGAATGAATTTTAGTAGTCTATCCCAGACAAAAGAGATGATCCTGTCAATGATTTCATAATATGCACAAGAATTGCATTTTAAAAGTTTTATTGTTGAATGCAAGACATTATGCTCTGCATTAACAAAATTTCAGTTGATTGGACCTTGGAATGTACAGCATGTCCACTTTTAACCAATTGATAAAATGGCAGAAGTGTAAACAGATTACTTGTCATAAGATGAGACTTGCATTCACATGTAAGGGTGTCAAATCAGGTCCACGAGTTGATCTCGTGTCAGACCCAATGTGAAATTGCTTAACTCAAACCTGATCTGAATATTAAATGTGTCAGAAAGTTCAACCCCAAAATGACCTATCTTCAACCTACAAACCTGAACCTGACTAGTATAAACCTTTTAATATGAGTCATATTAGCTATTCAAGTTGATTTAAGGCCAAATTAGGGTTGATTTTGGTTGACCGCTCAAATAAGAGTCAATTTCAGGTTAAGGTATAAATTCCGGGCTGAAGGGTCAACCCAAACCCGACCCGATAAAATAAAAGAGGTTAGGATTCCTAATCTGAACCTGACCCAAAAATTATTCGTATCAACTTGAATAAAAAATTTTTAAGTCGAGTTGGCGCGCCGGGTCATTTTTTGACACTCTAAACCACATGGCAGATAATGTAAGCAACTAGGCAAGGGACATAAACAACGAGGCAATGTAGAACATTGGCGAAGAAAAAAAGTCGACAACGTATACAAAAATGATGTAAAATTCTCCAATGTAGCGACCGCAAATAAATAAATAAGCATGATTAGAAATCTCCTCATGGCTTAGATGTTTTGTTTAAGAGAAATCAATTTAATAGAACCTAGCTCGTTAAAGATTAGAAGGTAAATACTCATATTTCTTGTAGATGGCATAGTTGGAATAGAATTCGCATTTTGAATAATTTAAGTGCTATGTTATAACCCCAGATTATTGAATGATGTATAATTTTGGAATCATAATATTTATTTTAGCCTTTAAGGGCTTGATCATGCAATGAAACTATGATATTATAACTCATACTTTTATTTAAAATAATAAATCCATCTTCAAAGCATCATCTATACATAAATTAACTCATCATTAACCAATATATTTTTAGTAAACACAACATGGCACATATAAGGTCCATTGTGGTCTAAGGTGAAAAGGCACCAACTCACATTTGGCCTACATCCCCTATTGGCACAATGTGGCTTAGGACATATTTTTATTATTGTCTGAGACTGAAGGTGTAAAAGTATTCAGTGCACAAGCTTGGTCTACATCCCCTATTGGCAAAACAAGGCTTAGTTCATATTTCTGTTATTGTCTGGCATGGAAGGTGTAAAATTCTTAAATGCACATATATATTAATGTCTCCATCTAGTATCAAAAGAAGATCCATATCATAATGTTAACATACACATGCATTTATTTTTATATAGCATATACATTTTGTTCCTCTCATTGTGTGTTTCATGAAACAATCATAGAAGGCTTGAAGTATATGGAATAATAAGCAATATTCAATTCAATATGAGAATTAATTGTGAGGGGAAGAAAAAATCAACATAGATAACTATTTATGATATTGATCATGTACTAATAAAATCATTAGTTAATACCTTTAAGAAGCCGTATAAATCAGTGCTATAAATTTAGAAAAAAGGAATTCAATACTAAAAAATAGAAATGAAATTACTAAAGTCGAGAAGTAAAAATAGACAAATATTATTCCACGACATTATCCCTTAAACTTTTAATGTCGCCTTATTTAGTTTAGTTTTTAAAATCAATTTTTTCATACATGAGATGTTTACACTAATTCACTAATATAAAATCATCTTTTAGTTCTATCGTTCTCTTCATCATTTTCCTCTCCTCACTTGACTTAATATTTTATTTAATAAGCCTAGCTTATTGAGGAACATAATGTAAAATTAAACTACATATTTGTGCCATCAACAACAACAAGAAGCCTTCATCCCACTAAGTGGGTCAGCTATCATTTTTCTCCATTGAGTCCTATTGAGTGTCATATTTTCATTTAATTCTAATTAAGATCATTTTTTATAGACTATGCCCAAGTCTTTTTAGGTTCATCTCTGTCTTTCTTAACATAAGTCGAATTAAAACATCTACTATCCTAATCGGATCATCAGATGATCGATGCTTAATGTGACGAAACCATCGAAGGCAGCTCTCTCTAATCTTGTCATCCACTGGAGCTACACCAACCCTTTCACATATACATTTGTTTAGTATTGTCTCTAAGTGTCAAGTCACTCATCCACCTAAGCATTCTTATCTCAGCAACACTTAATTTTATGCTTCTCTTTTAAAGACCAATAGGTTTATTTGTGCATCACATGCCTATAATTGCATAGAATTATATAAATTATTTATGTTAACAGCTTTCTTTGAACTATAATAATATACAAAATGACATTTTCAGTTGTCATTGAACCATGCAAATATATAAATCATATTCAATTAATTACAAATATTTAATTCAATTCTTAATATATATTTGGTTTTTTTCAAATATTCATAACATTACAATCTGGCTATTAAATTTTTCATTACTTTTTTTTATTTTTTTATTTTAGTTAAATTCCATTCTTAAAATTTTATACATTTATTTTTCATGAAATAGAGCTTTAAATTAATCTTTTTTAATAATTTCCCATTGAGTTTATTTATCAAATTTAGATTTCCAACCCAAATGTTAAACACCAAGAAATCATTATATTTCAATGAATAATTTACCGCTCATTTTTCCTTGAAGAGAACTTATAAATTATACTTCAAATATTATCTTCTTCCTACTTGCAAATGCCATATTATCTTCTCCTTCTAGTCTATTCTTCATTATGCAAAAATACAAACAATATATTTCTTAGAAAATTGAGAGCTTGAAGTAGGGTTTACCCAACAAGAGTGAAGAGTTAATATCATACTCACAATTCCAATCCTAGCTAGAAGAACCAAGAACTATAGTGTGGCTCAAATTCGGTGTCATCAGGGTGAACTGCTCAAGAAAATTGTCTGTCATTGACTGCTTGCTTGCTCCACCTTGCCTCTCTGACGCAAAACCATGGCTCTTACTTGGTCGATTACCCGTTCACTTGTTTTCTCTCTCTACCCCCTTTTCCCCCCCCCCCCCCCCCCCCCACACACACACACTACACCCTTGCTCTCTTTCTTTCTATCGCTCTCTTAGAGCACGTTTGGGGCAGCTTAAAAGTGCGGCGGCGTTTTTGAAAACGCCGCCATACTGTTTGGTTCCAACTTCTCCCCTGCGTTTTTAAAACAGTTGTTTTATTGTTTAGGCTAAACAGTAACCGCGAGCCTTTACCTAGCCCTCTCACTAAACAGTAACCGGTGTTTTAAAGCCTGCCTTTTACCCCACTGCCCTGGATCATCGCCCTAGCGATCAAACGCGCAGCCCTCTCGCTACCGAGAAAAAGGTGATTTGTGGTAAAAAAATTTCGTCCTCCCTCCTCTCCTCCCTCCCGCGCCTCCTCATCTCTCCTCCCACTCCTCCCACTCCTCCCCCATTGATCTGCGAGAATGTTGTGGCTTTGCTCTTTACGGTGTTCTGGTTCTTTGCGTTTTCTGGTTACGGTTGGCTCTGTGGTGTTCTAGTTCTTTGGGGTTTTTGGTACAGAAACCTCAATAATGTTCATGTTTTTCTAGCCAATGAATTTAAGGAGGCTTTTTCAAGTATTTGGTTTAAGCCGAAAACAATTGGTTTTGCTCTTTGTGGTTTTTGGTTTAAGCCACAAACCTTAATTTTACATTTGTTCCTATCTTTTACTTGATTTAAGCCAGAAACAGTTGGTTCTTTGCGGTTTTTTGTTGAAGATGGAAAGATGATCTTGATGCTTTTGAGAATTGGAAAGATGATCTTGATTCTTGTTAATGTGAGATAGGAATTGGGTTGGATCCTTCAACTTTAAAAGGTCTTGCATGCTTGTCGTTCTACCTTCACTATCATTTAAATAAAAATCAAAAACAAAAAAAAACCATATGTTCCTCTGCAAAGTATCAAGTATTTGTTGTCATTCAGGGTTAATCCAGTTGTGTAACGGTTGGGGAAAAAAATAGAAAGTCTGCAACTGGGGAAGTGGTATGATGCAAAGTATCAAGTATTTGGGTGTCAGATTGTTCATTTAACTAAAAATATCTGCAAATCAGTTGTTTACAAAACGCACAAACCAAACAGTTAAACAGTTTATCCAGAATAGGGGCAGAGTGGTCATTTATCCAGAATCAGTTGTTTTTCAAACGCACAATCCAAACAGTCAGCCAGCTTATCCGGATCAGCTGTTCATCAGCAGATTATCAGGATAAGTTGTTTATCAGCATAAACTGGATAAGCCGCAGCTGCCCCAAACAGACCCTTAATCTTGGTTTGGTGTTATCCCTCTCCTCTCTTACATAAAGGATAAAGTGGAACTGGTGATTAGTCGGCTCAATTGAACCAACTCTTGTTGATACCCCTTTGATATAACTAATTTGGTGTATAGTTAAGCTATTCTTTGTTAATGAAAATAGATGTATTCATGTGATTGAAGTCAAAAAAGTGACTAAGTGTTAGTAATATAAATGCAACAACAGTAGACAAAAGTTGGCTAAGCTAAAGTTTCATTGGTGGAAACAAATATTATTCAGTTATCATTATTGTTATTCTAGAGCAAATGTGTAGCAAATTTGATTGAATATATGATAGGTAGTAACATTTAAAGCCATCATTTCTGTATATTTATTTTCACTATAATTATAAAGCATACATTAAAAGAAGTTAAAGTTATATTTAAGAAATCATTGATCATGCCAAGTTTTTTCGCATGCTATATAAATACTTATTATTTTATCATATATTTCTCAATAATGTTCAGAATTTACATTATCTGACACATAATTTACTGTGACAACAACAACAAACCTTTATCCCATTAAGTGGCGTCGGCTACATGACTTATTTTTCTCCATTGCGTCCTATTGAGTGTCATATTCTCATTTAATTCTACTAAATTAAGATCATTTTTATACAATATGTTGAAGTTTTTCTAGGTTTACCTCCGCCTTTCTTAACATAAGTCTAATCTAAAACATTTACTTTCCTAATCGGATCATCAGATAGTCGACGTTTAATCTGACCAAACCATCTAAGAAGACTCACTCTGATTTTATCCGCCACTGGAGCTACACCGACACTATCACGGAAATATTCATTTCACGTTTTGCTTCTAAGTGTAAGACCACTCGTCAACCTAAGCATTTTCATCTCAACAACACTTAAACTTAGTTTTAGAGTCCGTTTGCGGTAACTTGTGCGTTTTAAGATAAGTTGTTTATCCTGAAACGAAACGCGACCAGCGGGCCGGCCGCGGCGGTTAAAACCCAAACGCAATTTCAAATAAGTTGGTCAAACACGCGAACCAAACGATACCGCGGCGTTTTAAAAACGTCATCCGCACTTATAAGCTGCCCTAAACGGACCCTTAAGCTTCTCTTTCAAATGCCAGCATTCAGCGTCATACAGCATTATTGGTCTCACCATAATCTTATAAAATTCCTTTCAGTCTAAGCAGTACTTGTCTATCACACAATAGACCCGAAGAATTCCTCCACTTCAACCAACCAACTTGAATTCTACTAATAACATCCTCATCTATATCACCATCACTTTGAACAATAAATCGGAGATATCTAAGCGTTCACAAATTTTAATAATTTGATCACTCGTAGTTACAACTCTGTCACTAGAGCTACAACTACTAAAATTACATTTCATGCATTCAGTTTTAGTTCTACACAAATGAAGACCTTTAGACTCCACTAGTCTTATCCAGGAGAAGGATATCATCAGCAAAAAGCATACACCAAGGTACATACTCCTGTAAATGTCGAGTAAGAGTATCCATAAATAAAGCAAAAAAATATGGGCATAAAGTCAATTACTAATGTAATTCAATAGAAATTAATATTTGGTCAATCCTTCTTCTGTTTTAACACAAGTAACAGCTCTAGTATACATATATTTCACTTGAATATAAGTCATATCAATACCTTTTCTTCTCTAGAACTCTTCAAAGGATATCTCTTTGAACTTTATCATAAGTTTTTTTCTAATTCAATAAAAATCATATTTAAATCCTCCTTATCTCTCTGAACTTCTCCATCAAACCTCTCAATAAATGTATAGCTTCCATAGCAGACCTACCCAGCATAAATCCAAATTGATTATGAGAAATATTTGTAATACATCTTAACCTATGTTCAATTACCCTCTCCCATAATTTTAAAGTATGACACATTAACTTAATTCCTCTATAATTTGCACACTCTTGTCCATCCCCTTTATTCTTAACTTAATTCCTCTATAATTCTCTATAATTTGCACACTCTTGTCCATCCCCTTTATTCTTAAAAATGGAGACCAAAATACTCTTCCTCCACTCCTCGGGCATATCTTTAGTTTTTAAAATAATATTAAAGAGTTTAGTAAGCCAAAAAAACTCTCAAATCTCCAATATATTTCCACACTTCGATTGGGATATCATCAGGTCCTACAGACTTTCCACTCTTAGTTTCTATAAAGCCTCCTCAACTTCTTTTTTAGTAATGTGACGGTAAAAATGAAACATTTTATTATTATTAACAATATTAAGATCACTAAGATCGATTATATTTTAAGATCGATTCGATTATATTTTTAGAAACTTCATTAAAAATTTTATCAAAATAACTGACCCGCGTATGTTAAATATCTTTCTCTAAGAAAAGTACTTTCTAATTTTCATCTTTAATATAATTTACTTGAGTTAAATATTTTCTTTTTTCTCTCTTTGTTTGACTGGTTTATACATAAATTTTTTACTCTCTTTAGTATCTAATATATTAAAACGCATAAAAGAGCTAAAATTTCAGTTGATTTAACACGTGTGATAAGCAAGCTTCAATAAAGAATAACATGCTGGGCTAATGCAAGTGTTTAAAAAGTACCTCTTCAGGTTCCATTCTCTTCTTGGTGCAACGTATATTGTGTGACTCATCAACTATCATAAGAGACCATTCTCGCACCATCATGCTCTTCCGCAAACGACATAACATTGTAAATGAGATAACAACAATCTTAGGAGATCTGCCCAAATAGTCGAGATTATTTTGGCGGCCAAATACTGCAAATATGAATCGAGCGCCAATTAATTACTTGCAGGTAAAAACTGTTCCTAGTCCACTAAATTTAACAAGAAAATGAAATGAACATAAATAAATAAATAAATAAATCATATGGTGAAAGAAAGGTTCTCAAACAAACACTTAGAGATAAGAAGAAGAAATAGAATGATTATGTGGATCTTTTAGCTTGCAGACAATTTTTTTTTAACGTTCAAACTTAGCAAAATCGTTGTGTGTTCCTAATAATGGATTAATAAGTAGTAAAATCACCATATGTACAATTCATAGTTATCGAGGCAATAAGGTTGCAACTTATACAGTAATAGAAGGTAAGATCTGAGCATTTGATTATACCCATTAAGCCTGAAAATTTCATTTTACCAATTTCAGATGACCTTTGAAACACTCAGAGCAATTGTGCACCAAGATATTGCAGAGACACTAGAAGTGAATGCCTTCAAAATTTAACTTCTACAAATATTCACAAAATATGAAACCAATCAATACGTTATTTTCAAGTAGTAGCAACATCCATTTCAACCAAAATTTCAGCCATAGAAAACCTAATTAGCATAAATTTGCAATGGTTTGCCAGATATAGAAACCAAGTAGTATAAATTAAAATTGTTGAAATATTGTAAACCAAGAAAACGCAACCCAAATAAGAGAAATATGCGGTTATTTGAAAGAGTCATAACGAGGGATCTGGTTTAGCAATCACACTTTCAAAGATAGCCATATAATCCACGACAACAATAAAGAACCCAGCTCACAAGTAGCCGACTGAGTATAAACATAAAATGAATTTGTGAATAACATCTAGGCTAGGGAAAGCCAAAGAGAATTTACAAACAAACAAAGAAGACTGTGAACTAGCACGCTTTGAGATATCATCTTCAGTGAAATGTGGATGGTTGCTTATCTTAAGATGGAGCTCAGTCTTCTTGAAAATGAAGAGAGATTGTTAAATAACGAATGGCGCGTTCTTGAATCCGACAACCCGCGAACAGTTTCAACACAGAATTATAAAGAATAGTTAATGGGGACTTGGTATCTAATGAAATGGAAGTAGTAGAATGAGCCCCTGGAAGACAAATGACAGGAACTCTAGGACGAAAATGACTGAATTGGGGTTTGATTAAAACCATAAAAGAAACTGGTGTGGAGTCAAATGAGGATGATTTGAGATCATAGAGAGAGAAAATGAATGCCGACATGTGCTCCATGGTCAAATAAAGACTTTAGCAACATAAATTTTGAAGCAAGAAAATGGAGAAAGACTCAAGGAAGAGAAATGATTAACAAGCAATAAGGGAGGCAAGATCATAGTTCTAGACATCTCACAACCAAGCACAAGAGAATGGTGGGTAGCATTGTACTCACAAAACAACTATCTATTGGCTTAAGGAGGGTAGACTAACAAGCACGCTAGTGCACAAGCCTAGCGAAAGCAAACCTCACTTCGAGAGCCGAAAGAAACGACAAAGCAAGAGGTTGAAGGGGGTGCAAACATGCAGCGGACGAGACAAATCATCTTTAGATGAGGATTTTTAAAAAGTGAAAATTAAAACTTAAGAAATATTAATTCTCTATGACTGCAAACGATAACATTCCCAAGGTTATTTTAGTTGGGGAGATCGTACTTGAGCATTAATTGATTTTAATATCATCTTCATGTTCGACACTTTTACCAATTTTTTGAAAAATACAGCAAAGGGCTAAAATTTTTTTCTTATTTGCTCATTCTTTGCTTTCTAAAATATTCATTACCCTACCCTTATTCTTCTACAATCCAACTCTTCTCAACTTTCTCCTTTCTCTGCTTTGCCAATAATAAAAAAAGAGAAAACAAAGGAAAAGAGGAAGACAAAAGACCAAACGTAGATGAAGGGATGGAGACATGGAAGCTTGATATGTTATAAGAAAATGACAAGGGCCTCACCCCTCAAGGTATACTCTTCTCAGCCTAGTCACATACAGTCTAACAGCCTATATATATTGAATGGATATTTTATGTCTAACTAAACGAAATGCTAGAACACTTTACTTGGCTCACGACATTTCCAGATTTTTTTAGAAATTTTATGGTGGGAAATAAATTTTTAAACCTGTTCTCTACGTCATTTATTTTGTATCTTTAGGATGACGATTTTACCCTCAAATAAATATTGTATAAAATTACGAAGAATATAAATCCAGAAAGACATTACAAGTGCCCTGATGCCCTAACTGCCAATTGCAGACACGATTCTCTCATCTTTCATATGATACCGGGGTTAACCCAAACCACATTAGAAAATTAAAATATTATTACTGAAAGCAAATAAATAGTTAAAACCAATACTTGAAAGGGAAAATAGAACACACACGACACACAAACTCAAGTTAGGACGGATCCTAGGTGATGGTGGAGATACTAAGGGGCTTGGTGAGGTAGTGGCAAGGTAGGGAAGGGATTTTCGGGCTGTGAATAAGGAGAGGCAGCAATTATGAGTGGCTAGAACAGCAGGGCAGTAAGGGACGGCAGTCCCAAAAGTGGCATTTTGCTGTTTGGGGAGGCTGGCAGCAGGAAAACGGCAAGAGGAGGTGTGGCGAGCTGTGGTGGAGACGGTGGGGGGCTAGGACACCGAGGGCGCAAGGTATGTGGCGGCTAGAAGGCTGTGGACTGTCAGAAACAGCAAGAGGAAAGGTTGGCGACTGATTCGGGAAAAGTGCAGTGGAAATTGTGGAAGAGACGTGGCTGGAAAGAGGAGAACTCCAGGAAAGAACAGCAATGATGGCAATCCTGGGCGGTTGCAGCGAGGTGTGGGGAAGGAAAGTCGAAATAAATACTTTCTCGGGAATGAGCTACAACCGAAACACCACTCGACTCTTGGAACAATGTCACCACATCAATGAGCTACAGCCGAAGCGCTACCCGCCTTTGGATACAACCCGAGAAGGGAGAAATCATGATGGCGACAATTGTCCTGAACATACACACAAAAAACTCTCAAACTAAAACACAAAAAACAAATATAGTAAAAGGATAATTAGGAATGGCCCAAAAGGACCAGCCGCTCCTAAGCGTCGAAAAAAACCAGGACCGGTTTGGTCCAGGTATGAATAGGGGGTCGTTTTTCAGTCTCAAAGCTTCATAATTTCATTTTATAACAAATCTTCATCATAGGATTTTGATTTATTGCTATATGTCATAAAATTCAGTGACCTTGAAGCACAAGCATAAGAACTATAACATGCAAAGCAAAAAAGCCCACTTCCAAATCAATATCAATAAACAGTAAAAATTACCAAGATGTATGTCCTTTGGTAAAAGGTAAGGTAGCCAGTGCTCTAACTCTTCCGCCCAAGAAAACCGCAAAATAGCAGGACAAACGATTAATACAGGACCCTCGTCCATAAAGCAACAAGCAATTGCAATAGCCTGCAAATAGAAACGAGAAGAATGAAAGACTCACGTATTTCAAAAGGCAATAAATCATATATAAATTCCTTCTTCATCGAGTCAATTTGATTTATAAATATTCGAAAAATAACAATACATGTCCTCATAGATTTCCCATAGATAAAAGTATTGTCAACAAAAAATAAAACCCAAAAGGGGAGATAATAATACATCAAAAATATTTGAAAAAAGAAAGAGCATAATGACCATGAACTGCTTACACCCAATATTGTTAAGCTCAATCATCATTATCAAGAATGGAATAGTAAATATAGGCAGCCATTCTTCAAAGAAAATAGTAATGTAACTGATGAATAGTTGAATACCTCGATCAGTTATACCTAACAAATAAATCTACCATTAAATGCCTAATCAACTGATTGATTTCAATCCTAAATTTTGTAAAACAAACCATTGCCAAGCTTATAACAAGTCATTAAAATATGTATACTAGAGTTGTTACTCGTGTTTGAAAATATATATATATTACATATCAAGCATGTCAACAACCGATGAAGTAGTGAGATGCTAGATATTATTTTGTTGAGGGAGTTTAAAGCAATGATTCACTCTATAAAATTTAGGTTTTAATAATTATGTTGATTCCTAGGTTTGAAAAGGTAGGGCTGTCAAAAAAGCTCATTGTTCGCGAACAGTTTATGTTCAATTCGTCAATGAGTTTGTGTTCGATTTGTTCGATAAATAAACGAGACGAACGTGAATAATTTTTTTTCGTTCGGTTAGTTAAACGAACCAAACACGAACAATGATGCGTTCATTCGTGTTTGAATCATTATTGTTCAAAATATAAAATAATTTAAAATAATTTTTATGATATTTTAAAAAATTAAATTTTATAAATTATAATATATAATAAACTAATAATAATAATACATTAATATACTATATTAGTCTTAGAAATGTCAAACTGACTCGTCGTTCGCGAACAGCTCGTGTTCGGTTCGTTCGTTAAGAAATGAACACGAACAGTGACTTCACGAACAATTTCGAACACAAGTTTATTTCAAATAAACTAAATTTCAAACGAATCCAACATGAACACAAGCTTTGTTCGTTCGTGTTCGGTTCGTTTACACCCCTATGAACAGGAGGAGGATTGACAAAATGTTTTTTCTATTTCAGTTGGATTACATCATGGATTGGCTTTAAGCCGTATCTTTTTGCTTTAGTTATGGATACTCTTACGGGACATTTACAGAAGATGAACTTTGGTGTATGCTTTCGCTGATGACATCCTCCTTGTGGATAAGACCAATGAAAAAGTTCATGAAAAACTTGAATTATGGAGGTATACATTGGAGTCTAAAGGCCTTCGTTTGAGTAGAACTAAAACTGAATACGTTGAATGTAATTTTAGCAATAGTAGCTCTAGTGACAGTGTTGTAACTATGGGTGATCAAATTATTAAAAGGAGTGAACATTTTAGATATCTTCGGTCTATTGTTCAAAATAATGGGGAAGTTATTAGTAGAATTAAAGTTGGTTTGTTTAAGTGGAGGAATGTTTTGGGCCTATTGTGTGATAGAAAAGTACCGCTTAGACCGAAAGGAAAATTTTATAAGATGGTGGTGAGACTTACAATGCTCTATGGCGCTGAATGTTGGCTTTTATAAGAGAAGCATAAAACTAAGTTAAGTGTTGTCGAGAAGAGAATGCTTAGGCGGATGAGTGGCTTTACACTTAGAGACAAAATGTGAAATGAATATATATGTGATAGAGTTAGTGTAGCTCCAGTGGCGGACAAAATTAGAAAGAGTCATCTTAGATGGTTTGGTCACATTAAACATCGGTCATCTGATGATCTGGTTAGGGGAGTAGATGTTTTAAATTCGACTTATGTTAAGAAAGGGAAATGTAGAGCATGAAATACTTGGGCATATTGTATAAAAAAATATCTTAATCCATTATAATTAACTGAAAATAGGACACTCAATAGGACGCAATGGAGAAAATGATTCATGTAGCCGACCCCACTTAGTAGGATAAAGGCTTGTTGTCGTTGTTGTATTAAACAAGGCAAAACCCTGAAATTTAGAAAAACATAATCCTAGCTCAAATACTCGCACATATTACATGCAATATAGATTTGTCAATTTAACTATCCCAATAAATCTTGATATCAAGATCCAAAAAATGTCAAATCCCATGTATACTAACGCAATCTATTATTTTTTTATTAAAACGCACACAAAATCTAAGAAGAAAAATAGTATGATTTAAGTAAGATGGAAGATATGTTTGCAAAATAAAAATAATGCAGCCTATTAAGTGTTGTCAGCATATAGTTATTAAAAAAACTTTGGCTTGTTATATAAAACCCAAAGTTACATACAAATTAATTTCAATCATCTCTGCATCAGGTTTACATGAAAGAAAATCAAACAATAAGCTCCATTGCTTAGCTTTCTCCATTACTATAACAAAATTTTCAATTATACTGTATGATTGACTCAATTTAAAATGGCATTAGGTGATTCAAACCAATGCTATAAATAAGAAAACCAAAACAAAATTAAAATGGTAATTTATGCAAAGAAGCTAATGCGGGATGCATTACTGGACACGTTGCGGACCACAAGATTTGAGTGCAGCCCATGAGAACTTCAAAAAGACTAACATTGATTGCCCTAGAGAGTAGTGAGTTCGAGATAATGAACTTTCATATTTAATTTGAGAATGTGATGTCACGAGCTACTTTTTATCAGACATTAAGAGGAGCATCAGCAAATCTGACATTAATTGTCCAAAAGAGTCATGAGTTTGAGGAATTAATATCAGACATAAGGCAACCACATATAAGATAATTTCAAAATTTTCAGACATACAATCTACCTCCTGAGTTGCCACTAGCAAAGGAGGTTCAACATATTAGAGATAAGAAGCTTTTGAGCTATTTACGAGAGGCTATATGCAGTAATTTGCATATTAAACTACAATTTAGTTCAATAGTGTCGTCCCGGACTGATGGCCAGGCAGGATTGATGAACCGTAGCTTTGAAAATTACCTTATGTGTTTTGTGACAAAGAACAACTGGCAATGGGATACAGATCCTTCCCAAGAAGAAGACGAGCCCCCTCCTACCCAGAGAAAATAATGTGTGACGTGTTGCTGAATGCAAGCTCACATTTGCGTTGAACGTGGACATGTGATTCACATTTCCCCGAGATAACAGAAGCAGGTCGCAAGCAAGCCGCGGGAATTTTCTACTTACGCTTGAACCAGGATGATTGAGCCAAAATTGGGGCTTTCCCGCTTGGGTTTTTTGATTCCAACATGATTTCCTTCCCTTTTTTGACTTTTTTCCTTTCTTTATTTCTAATTTGATATTTTCTATTGTGAGAATATTGAAATTTTTTAAAATTTTGAGAGACTTTTTTCTTTGAGTTGAAACTTTGGAGATTGCAATCTTTGTTTCTACCCTAAAATGTGTTGCATCTTTTTTCCTTTTGCAAGTGATATGCTTGTATCTTGCTTAGGAATGTGTTGGGGCCTCCTCACCGCCAGTTTCTCAACGTTTCATCGTCCCACTTGCTAATCTCAGATAGGACTGTCGTAGATGACGTTGAAACTACTGTCCAACGGCAAATTTATTCCCTTCATCCCTTCCAAACAATGTCGACCACACATATTAGCCTTCCCTCGCTAATTCACAACCACCTCCCCATGAAATATGCTTCCCAAATACCTTCTAAGAGCCCTTGAACAGTATCAAAATCATAAAGCGCAAACAAAGTGCATGGTTCATCATTGAAGTATGCATCTAGAAACAAACAAAACACTCACTCTGTAACATTGAGAAATAAGGTGCAAAGATACTTAAATTTATCTATGGCGCCATTGATTATGGCCTAAAGGAAGAGAGATGTGGAGAATTTGTAATCTAATTATTAAGGTCATACATGTTCGAAGCCGAACACAACATGCAAAGGATTTTTCCTTTTAAATATGAAACAAAAATAAAGTGCAAGTAAAAAAAACATAATATATTAATATATTATTTAACAAAATCATCAATCAAGATTATGAAATGAACTATAACATTTTAATTGAAAGTGTATCAAAGGAAATCATAACCAAGTAACAAGTAATAGATCACACAAGTGGAGTAACGATCAACAAACAAAAACAATCGAGCATTGAATAGGTATTCTGCTTCAACTGAGAAGAAGGAGAGGAGTGTGCTCATCTGCCACTCTCCTAAGTGAAAATGAATCATGTGTCTTTTCTTTTGATTGTGCTTTACTATGCAAGATCTACCCATTATAGAGTCATGTGAAATCTAATCTGTTTGCTCCATGCTACGGTTAAAGTGTGCACTTATTTGTGCTTTTAAAACACTTGAAATTGCTTATATTACAATGTTAAATGTGTGTAGTGTTTTATGGCCAACTCCCATGAAAAGTAAAGCAATAACGTAAGAATTATGTGTCCTCCTCTCTGAGAGCACTCCAACTATCCTCGCATCAAGCTTCTAGAAATTTCCACAGAAATTACAAGGGATAATCTTCAGAATAGCAATTCAAGATTCTGCATTCCAATTGAATAAAACAGCCAAGGATCTCTATTCAAATATGCTTCGAACAAGACAAAAACAACGTAAGAACGTAAAACAAGCGATTCAAATCAAAGTAGCTCATATATTATGAATGTCACAACCCAGCCCGGAACTTGGACCTAACTTGCAAATTTGAAATGCAATCAAAAGTTAATGCAACATAATTCACTAAACTAAGGCCCACCGTGTGCATTTTCTATATTTGTGATTTAGAATTTAATTGGATTTGGTGACTTGTGAAAATTTTTTATTATGATTGCCTCATACTAAGTTATAGGAAACCCAAGTCCTTGAAATTGCATGGAATTAGTTTAATTTAGTGAATATAATTTTCATCTAAATAGTCTTAAATCATTAGTTTGTAGAGCAAAAAATATTATAACACATTGTAACATATTGGATGGTTTGGTCACATTAAACGTCGACCATCTCATGATCCGATTAGGAGAGTAGATGTTTTAGATTCGACTTGTGTTAAGAAAGGCAAAGGTAGACATAGGAAGACTTGGGCTTCTTGTATTAAAAATGATTTTAATTTACTAGAACTTAATGAAAATATGACACTAAATAGGACGGAATGGAGAAAAAGGATTCATGTAGCCGACCCCACGTAGTGGGATTAGGGCTTTTGTTGTTGTTGTTGTTGCATTGTAACATATTGGAATCACGATCAATGATGCAACAACCCTATGCCTTGTAGAGTAACGTAACTCATTCTTATTAAGAGATAAGTATACCAACCTTTATAACAACTGCATTTCACAGGTGATTGTGGTAGGATTTACCCCCAAGTGTTAAATTATTGATATGCATCATGCATGCATTAATTTCTCGCCAAATATGCCTTAGAAATGCATCTTTCCTAGTGTGTTAGCTTTGGCTGCTTCTTTTTAATAGTTTAAGACGGCAATTGCAATCTCGATGTCATGTCACTTATATGTTGATATGTGACCGTGAATTTGAAGCAAATATAAGTTTAAGATTATCCTCAAATAAAATTTTGTGATACATAGATTTTATTTTAGATTTTCGTAGATGAATTGTGTGAATCTTTTCTTGTTTAATTGATGGGGTGTATATACTAATAGATATTTGAATATATAAAATAGACAATTGCACGATGGATTGATTGACAGATGATAATTCTTTGCACCTATTAAATAATTCATAAATTTGAAGAACCAAACAAGGTCAAGCTATGGCAACTTATCTCTAAAAGTTATCTTATTCAAGAACAAGGATGGCCTAAGCACAAGCGTCTCAAAAAAAATAAGCATGCTGACCAAACATTTTGCTTGCATATGCCTATACAAATTTCTCATAACACATATACGAATTCACCTTTCTTATAAATGAGGAAGTAAACCTATGTCTCAAAATGATTTACCTGTATAGTCTTCCCTAGTCCCATCTCATCTGCAATGAGACAGCGCCCACCCCTTTGAAGTCCAAAACGGACACCTTCCATCTGGAAAGGTAAAAGTGCATCTCGCAATGATCTTGGTAGTTTTGTCAGAAGGTCATCAACTTGTTCTTTGGAGTATTGTTGCTTCCACGAAGGTATTAGGCCAGTTGCAGCATAATTTTGAAATGTTTGAATAGCTAATAATGTGGTATATGGAATTTCTTGCAACTCAACAACCAAAGACTTTTTAATGCATTTCAACACTGAATCATAATCCTTCAATTTATAGACCAGAGCGCTCGTGCGGAACTGACTCCCCTGACTCTCACTTACTCGAAATTCCAGAGCCTGTTCATTCCAAAGCAAAGAAAAAATATAGTAAATTTAAACACAAAAAAAATGATTGTAAAACTTGTAAATAGACATCCCTAATTTTTCAACCAATAAATTTTATGATAATACTGAGAAAAAAATATTGCTGGTATTTTTCAAGCCATGACAAAAGTTTGATTGTCAACCCAACCAAATAAAATAGGTAAAGGAGAATAAGGAAATATTTTGGAAAGGCTATCCTAAATGAAATTTGACCAAAAAGAATCTCAAGGTCATTGGATTGGCTATGAGAAAAAATTGATCAAAATATCTAGACAAATATTTTGTTAGCATGCATCTCAAAGTTTTTGGATAGCTTGGAGATGAACGCCATATGGTTGATCGATCAAAAACAATACTGTGTTTATATAAAAGTAAATTCAAATATTTTGAGATCAATCCAAACCAAATATGAGATAGGATGTTCAGTAATTCTTGTATGCTAATCATAGCTCGGACAACAGACAAATTCTACTATTGCCACACCAAAAGAAAAATAACTTCCACAATTATCATTTATATACGACAAAGCAAGTTCTTAGTGATATAAGACTCCCGCTAATATAATCAATTCAACTGGGCTAGACCCATGAATTTTCCCCTTCCATTTCACATAAAAAATCATATGTACTTTATGAGCTATTCTGATCTTATCCATGCAGAA
This sequence comes from Phalaenopsis equestris, assembly GCF_001263595.1. Taxonomy (NCBI): domain Eukaryota; kingdom Viridiplantae; phylum Streptophyta; class Magnoliopsida; order Asparagales; family Orchidaceae; genus Phalaenopsis; species Phalaenopsis equestris. The sequence goes on along the minus strand of NW_018165742.1, from coordinate 501,280 downwards.
AAGCATTCAATTAACCCCCATGCTTAAACTCTCTACAACCTTGAATGTTCCAGCTCACAATAATATTTAAGTGCTCTAAATCTGTCTCGATTTTTATTTTTATTTTTAGGCGAATAGGTATTACTACAAATTTTAGTCAGAATACTTTCTTTTCTGTTTTTACACTTTTTTTTTCTAATAGAACCCAAAAACCATCTATGAAATAATCTGCTTGATTTTCTTTTTAGTTTAAACTATCAGTCGGACTAATTACTTAACTTTATTTCTGTATAGTTTCTTTCTTAATCTCCCAATAAATATGCAAAATAGCTTAAACTCAGAAATCCTGCAAAATTAACAGAAGATGCAACCGAGAGTTAAATGAATGGACCGAAGAGATAGCAGCCTCCATGATCCTGAAGCACTCCACATATCCAGGGAAGGCAAACCCCGGCAATGGCTGCGGCAAAACGGAGAACTCGTCATGCGAGCATATCTCGAGCACGACACGGAACCTTTCGGGCAGTTTTGGAGGCGCAGGCCGCCGCAGCGACACCGAGGTCTTATTCTCTGGCTCGGGGCCATCGCACGATGAGGGCGGCGACAATGTTGGGCTTGGGACCTTGCGGCACCTGAAGAGTCTCCAAGGATCCTCGGCCGACCTTTCCTCCGCACGCTTTCGTTTTTCGAGAGCTGCGAGTCGGTTCTCCTCCAACCTCCTCCGCTGCTCCTCGGTGATCTCCATTGAAAGCAGAAATGTGGGTAGGAATGGGTTAGGGTTTATAGGGATCGGCGGACATGATTATGGGCGGTCGATGAATGGAGTTTAATGGAGAGTATGGTATTGAGCGGAGAGGAGGGGGATGGAGCTTTTTTAGTCTTTAAATTTTTAAATGCGACATTTAGAAACATACCACCTAATTGCTTTGTGTTTACATATTTAACGTCTAAAATTTACTTTTTATATTTACAACATTCAAATCTCTTGATATCACTTATAATGAGCATCATTATAACTTTTAAAAGCGAGATATGTATTTTCATGCATGAAATAAATTAGAATATAGGTAAAAATTAAAGTTTAAGAATCAGACATATAAATACATGGATGTTTGATCATAATTTCATTTGAGAATCACCCTCGGAAAGCTAGAACGAAATGAATGAGATGGGGAAGAGAGAGTAGAATAAGTCTAGAATTTTAGTAAGGAGAATCGAGTGAGATGCCCCTTTATTGATATCTTTGTTACGTACTTATAGAGCTGTGTTTTGTACAATTATAAAATGAAATAAACTGTTATGGAAACTGTTGTTAATGTAACTGAGACTCTAATTGATTGTATAGATTTTATGTCATCTTTGCATTACAATTTAAATTTTAACATTGACTGTAATTGCATTTTCGTAATTACTTTTATTGCTTAGACTTGTAAAATTTATTGCTTTATTTAAGAATTTGGACCTTATATTTGTTTGTTCTTGGGTCAGTCCATGGCTTCTCAAGTGACGTCCCATCTTTAATGTCCCTTTTTTAAACATTTGTTCCTTTCAGGCGCTCCTAATGCGTCGTCCAGTCGAGCGGGCATCGATTATGGTCGGTCTTACCTCCCGATGTGGGTCTTGTCGCTATCTGAGAGGCCAAGTGTGGCCGCCAAGATTTTCAGAGAGGCAGAGGGCTGCCCGGTGTGGATCTTGTCGTTAGAGAACAGAGGGTTGCCCCTATAAACCTCATTGTTCACACTTTGCATTGGTTCGTGGCCGAGGGGTCTTTCTTATTTCGCTTGCTTTATAAGTCATAGCCAGCTGACAGTGTATTCTGAGGGACTAGCTTGTTAGTTAGATCTCTCATAACTAATGGGCTTTTATCATTTTACATGATCACTTAGTCCTCCCAAGGATGTACCCCCGCCTTGCCCAATCGTGTGGGTCATTAGGATTTCTTGTGGCTTCTTTTAGAGCCTTCAAAGACTTGCCCCGTAATTGCCCGAGAGTATGGTCCTTCACCCCTTCATCCGCCATCAGTATGGATCTTATCATCACCTATGGGGGGTGCATCCACATAAGACTTTTGAGGGATCTCAGTAGCTCTTCCTCGATCTTGTTGTTGGTGAGCAAAGAAAACACTCGGGGCACTCTAACTTGTAGGTCTTGCCAGGGTGTTTTTACCAAGGGATAGATTTTTTTTATAATCTTGTGATGCAATCGGCTGACCATCTTCTGAGTCCCTCGAGTATCGGGCAAGGTTTGAAAACATAAATGATCGGGCTCAGTTCCCCGAGTATCACGAAATGACCCGCAAAGTCAATGCTTCTTCAAATAAGGGATGCTTTAAAGATCGATTGACTATCACATTCTTTTCCTTTTTCAGGAAATCAGTTATAAAGATGTCTTAACAATGCCTGGAACTATTCTCATCAGGTGGGCTCGTCACCTGCCTTTTTAATAGAGGGTTAATGTTGTTGACCCACCAACTATATACAAGGGGGAGGAAATACTCAATCTCTCACCCATTCATCATGCGAGTAAAAATTTTGTGAGATGCTTGACTTTTCGCTTGACCGGAGGTGGAGGTAATCTTCCATCGACGGGAGTCGAGGAACCGCCGAGGCTCATGATTTTTAAATTTATTTTTTCTTCGAGTTGTGTGTCAAAAGGAATGATTTTCTCAGAGTCGGGTGTTAAATTTCACCCGAGACAAGATAAGCTCTCAGCAAAAATCCTTTATACAAACAGATGTAATGGGCTTCAAAAAATGGTGGAGGCGAGTTCACTTCCCAATGAGGTCAATACGTTCGTTTGACCATTGTTGGTTGATATCCAGTAGTTTTCAGATCCACAGACCCCCACCAGTAGCGATTTTTCTCCTCCCTTTTCCCAGTCACTCCCATCGTGAGGAGGTTGAGAAGAGAGAGGGAGTTCGGGTGAATTTGCCCTCCCCCCCTCCCTTCTAATTCATATTTGGGAAGCTCGTGGATGCAAAAGAGATTAAAATGGAGTAGAGTGTCAAGAACACAGAACAGAGCTGAAACTCTTTGGGGAGAAACAATAGGCCGACTTTTCGCAGGGCTCTCGACTGTGGGCGGCCCTTTTTGCAGTGGATGTGGTGATTCATTGGTCCAACATATTCCTAAGCAAAGCCACATTCTTCTATCTAAAGATATGAACTTGAAGTATTATTCTCTTGCTGGCCGTTACGACCGAGCTTTTTCTCGTTTTCCCAATGGTGATTGGCATGATCTATGCTCGGATGGTGTCCTTTTAAGGAGCTGAGCGTCTGACAATCCACGCAGGGCCTTCGCTCTTTCTAATGTATTTTCTCAATCAAAGGGTGAACTTAGTATGCTTGTCGATAGAAAGTGTCTTGTATCTCTCAATTGGAATGAATAAAATCACCCTTTTTATTGTATTTCTGACCTGCTTCACTTTCATCGTGCTCTATTTTTGTGGCTCGTCATCTGTTTCGTTGTTATGTTGTTGGCAACAAGTCGATTGTGTTTATTTCATCACTTTTGTCCATAGTTTGATCAGTAAGGAAACTCGTTCAGCGGTATTTGGCCGGGTAAAATTCCTCGAGTCTCAGGACCACTCCGCACCCGACACTTTTGCTGACGATGCATTAAAGGATGTTTGATGGAGACGTTTTGTTTCCTTTTCGGGAAATGAAATGTTGTGTTGTTTCATCAACGCGCTAAGTCAGCGATATTTTGTAAAGTAGTCAACACACACACAAAAAAGACTTTTCTTCCCTGTATAAAGGGATGAGAGGTTCAACATGTCCTTTCCTTTTCAACATGAGTGTCAGAATCATGAGAGAGGAGAGCTATCAGACAACTCCTTACACAGCCGGTGGCGGAGGAGAACCTCTATTGATGCGGGTTCTCACTGTCTTGTGGTCAAAGGCTCCATAAATTCTTTTTTTGTGAGTTGACCATCAAAGGTGAGGGTGTTCTGCAAGTCGTGCATCGAACCTCGCCTGTGTCGAGTTAGGTGCCCGAGCAGAAACCCTTCTCACGAAAGAACGGAATCAACTTCTGCAGGGGTGCTAAACTCACCACCTCAGTAGGAGAATGTGTTCTTTTGATCGTTACTGTCGGCCGCGTGGGGTTCATTATGTCCCTCGGTGCCTCCTTGTCTGGGTTTCCAAGAGAAAAACATGACGCCTTCGGTAGCAACAGGTTTGGCTCCCGCACGATCTAGCTATCAATGATCGTGTTATATAGTTAGAACTCGCCTCCCTGACTCACTAGAATGTGTCTTGTACCTCCCAGTTGGAATGAATAAAAATACCATTTTTATTGTATTTTTGGTTTGCTTCACTTTCCTCGTGCTCTATTTTTCTGGCTCATCATCTGTGTCGTGGTTATGTTGTTGGCAACAAATCGGTTGTGTTTATTTCATCACTCTTGTCCCTAGTTTGATCGGTAAGGATACTCGTTCAGCGGTATTTGCCCGAGCAAAATTCCTCGATTCTCAGGACCACGCCGCACTCGACGCTTTTACTGACGATACATTAAAGCATGTTTGATGGAGACGTTTTGTTTCCTTTTTAGGAAATGAAATGTTTTGTTGTTTCATCAATGCGCTAAGTCAACAACATTTTGTAAACCCCCCCCCCCACCCCCCAACACACACGCACACACACACACAAAAAGACTTTTTTCTTCCTTGTATAAAGGGATGAGAGGTTCGACATGTCCTTGCCTTTTCAACATGAGTGTCAGAATCGTGAGGGAGGAGAGCTATCGGATGGCTCCTTACACAACCGGTGGTGGAGGATAACCTCTATTGATGCGAGTTCTCACTGTCTTGTGGTCAGAGGCTCCATAAATTCTTTTTTGCGAGTTGACCATCAAAGGCGAGGGTGTTCTGCAAGTCGTGCATCGAACCTCGCCTGTGTCGAGTTAGGTGCCCGAGCAGAAACCCTTCTCACGAACGAACGGAATCAACTTCTACAAGGGTGCTAAATTCACCACCTCAATAGGACAATGTGTTCCTTTAACCGTTACTGTCGGCCGTGTGGGGCTCATTATGTCCCTCGGCGCCTCCTTGTCTAGGTTTTCAAGAGAAAAACATGGCGTCTTCGATAGCAACAGGTTTGGCTCCCGCACGTTCTAGCTATCAATGATCGTGTTATATACTTCGAACTCGCCTCCCTGATTCAAACTCATGTAAGATAAGAAAAGACATAATATTTGTTGCAGAGCAATATTTTTATCCCATCCAACTGCTGTCATTTTGTTTAGTTCAGGTTTCAAGATATTTTCTCAGAGTTTTTCTCTGGATTCATCATGAAATTAAGGAAAGCCAACCACATGCACTTTCTTAGCATTTCATATTAAAGAAATCCATATTTTTTGCATTTTCAATTAATTAGCCATCAAAGGATTTTAATTATTTATTAAATTCATTTGATTCACATAATAAAAACTCTTGGTAAATTCTCTAAGACATTATATTCACTGTTTACATTATTTAAGATCATTAATGCATTATTAAAAAATCATAGTATTTCATGCATAAAATACCAAAAACATAGAAAATATTGGGGATAATTAGTACGTGCACATACACCTCTCAAATTGTTTAAAAATTTAATTTCATTTGTTATATTTAGTGGTAGCACCAGCAGTGATGATAATGATAATAATGATAATAATAATAATAATAATAATAATAATAATAATAATAATAATAATAATGAAATAAATTAAACAAATTTTTAAAATAAAATACTTACAATTTAGATGTGTTTAAGAGATTTTTTGAATAATTTTCTTAATTATTTGATGTACGGTTAATCACTTTGAAAAAAAAAACACTGAATGATATAAATATTCGTCGAGTTATTTGGATTTTATTTTTCAAAATGATTCGGGTTTTTTTATTACTTATGCATCGTTAGCATTAATTATAAGAATTATGAAATAGTTAAAAAAATTATGTTAAAGGACTTAGAGTCTGTTTGAGGCGGCTGCAGTTGTTTGAAAAAGTAGCTGTGAATCTCCTGGATAATAAAATATTATTTAAAAGTTACGGTGACTGTTACAATAAATATTTTTTTTTTGAAAGGCCAGACAATATTTTTATATTATCCACCGCACGTGGTCAGATTTGGCTGGAAAACGTAGTTTTAAGTTGCAGTTTTTTGAGATTACAATCAAAATGCAGGTTTGTCAAATAGAAAAAAATTGTGTTGCGGTACCGCACCGCCACCACCTGCCCCAGACACACCCTTATTATACCTGAATATTCTTAGTTTTATATGCATTGGACATGTATGAATCATGTTATGTGAATTACATTGTTAAATTTATCTTAATAATAATAATAATAATAATAATAATAATAATAATAATATGATGATGATGATGATGATGATGATGATGATGATGATGATGATGATGATGATGATGATGATGATGATGATGATGATGATGATGATATTAAGTTTCCTTAGTTATCTAATAATAATAATGAGATTGGCAAATCCATAAGAATTGGGTCCATAAGAATTGGGTGTTATGTATGTAGTTTTCTCTATTTTTTAAGTGATATAAAAGGTTTGGGTGGTAGAAATATAAGAAAATATAGTTTATATATTATGCATGCAAATACATTTGAATTAGGTGGTATTTATGTAAATATCCCTATAAATAAATAAATAAATAATGAAGTATCAAATTTAGATGAGGTCATTTTAGTCTCAGAGTTTATAGAAATGTCATTATGTCAAAATATTCCTCATAAAGAAGGAAAAAATATTACATCAGGAGTTAGTGATTAAAAAATGCATCATAATTTCAATCACTGTCTATTGCGTGTACAATTTGATTTTGCCGTGTATTAAATTATTTAATTTTTTTTTTACTAAGGGGACATTGACTGTACACATGACAGTTAATGATTGAAGTTTTGATGTACTTTTACATGAGGACTCCTGATATAACATTAGGGTCTGTTTGGGGCAGCTGCAACTTATCTAGCTTATCAAGATAAGCTGCTCATCCTGATAATCTGCTGATAAGCAGCTGATCCAGATAAGTTATCTGGCTGTTTGGTTTTTGCGTTTGAAAAATAATTGATTCTGAATAAATGACCATTATGTCCGTTTTTGATAAATTTTTTAGTTGTTTGATTTAAGTGTTTGAAGAACAACTGATTTGCATTTTTTTGTAGATAAAAGACCATTCAAACAGACTCAGTGTTGCGGTCTATAATATAACTTTAACGACTACACATCTGACAGTTGAGAACAAAAAAATATCATTTCATAACAGTACAAAATTATGATAATTTTAATAATTTTATTTAATTATTTCATATAGCAATAAATAAATGCTGCGTTCATGCTTCCCGCCTGGCTTCGATGATTCCAAGGAATAAATGCATGGACCTAAATTGAGCAATTTGTATTACAATCTTCTTTATTAGAAAAGGATGACTCTAAAGATAAAATTATTTAATTTTTTTAAAGCAATCATCAAATGATTCATCTGAAATTAGTATATTTTTTCATTAGTTCTTCCTTTAACCTTCATCAAACACAAGCTAATTATTGTTGACCGTGAAAATAATAAATAGAAACTAACGAAGGGTCAGAAAATAAGTAATCAACGTGAAATTTTGCCTGATCTAAGAAACACCCGAAAGAAAAAGGTTCTCCTTTGTTCTCCTCCCCGCTTCGTCTGCTATGCCGCAACAAATAACACACAGAAATCCCTATGTCTCTCTCAGTGCTCTCTTGAAGCCGACCCTTTCTCCCCTTTGTTGTTACTGTCTTCCTCCCCAGTTTCGCACGCAACAATACATTTACATCGCTATTCCTGCACAGAAATTGCCGCAAGCCC